>NW_024382528.1:0-4997 GCF_016835505.1 Polypterus senegalus
AATGGGTCTTTTACTTCCTGTACATGCTTCCTCAGTTGGTTTGCCCAGTTGAATTCATACAAGGGGCTATTGGCGGATGGCTTAGAAGCTACCCAATCAGAGCATGTATTATATATTAACTAAAACTCCTCAATGCTATAAGATATGCTTCCTGCGGTGCTTGATTGTTTGCTTGTCTCTGCCTCTATCTCACCCTCTCTGACATTCCTCTGCGCCTGACGGAGGGCTGTTTGCACAGAGGCTGTTTGCTTAAAAGATACTGCGCTCCTCTAAAAAATGCCGCTTTATTGCGGTGCTCAGCATATTTAAAAGCACAAAAGCACACGTATTGATTTTTTGATTGTTTGCTTTAGGCCTTGTTCACACGGGCGTTAATTTTTTGGATAACGAACTTGCTCTGAGCGTCCTAGGCGTTTATGTTGCATTTGTGGTGGTGATCGATTGACTTCTACACGGCGTTCGTTTGTCTCTGTCTAACGCCAGCGTGCAGCCCAAATTGTAGTTTGTGCGTTAAGCCTGTGGAGGCAGTGTCGGGAACTGGATATGAAAGCCCTTGTCATTTTATTTGAGGTGCCTCCTTTCAATATGGACCATTTTGCTATGTTAGATATTAATCTTCTTGTTTTAAAAATACCCGTAATCTGGCGTAGGGAGAGAAAAATCGCTGCCGCTGCTGGGTTCATCCTCTGACTGCACACGTCGGGTTAAAGGAAGTTTTTGTGCTTTATGAAGAAATGCAAAATTTCCGTGCAAGTTTTTAATTACTGTCGGATGTCGGTTTCCACTTTTGATTGTCTGCTGCAGCTGGTGCAATGCCACATTGCGCCGATCAACAATATGCGACTTGGTGTTAGCGAAGAGACTACTTGTCACTTTGAGGTAAGGAAACAGTAGTCGAGTGTGCGCTTACACCGGGGTTATGCACTGAAATGCCCCCCCCGCCATGGATTGCCCCCCCCTACATAATCGTTATCAAATATTATATTAGAACATAAATTAATAGGTTCATGGTTTGCAAATTAAATGAGACAATAAAATAAAATAAGCAATATGAAAATATATATGTTGTATATGAAAACATGTACATCATATACAACATGTAGACTTTTATATTGTTTGTTTTTATAATAAAATTACTTTCGTTGAATTTTTCATCATAAACAATATTTTATTATATATAAATATTTATTTGCATATTCATGACAAAACCCCGAAAAATAAATGTCCCACAAAATAAACATTATACAAGAATTTGTATTAATGGTCTTGAGGCTGTCACGTGCCTAGAGCTTCATTATAATTGTAATATCATATTTGATAATAATAAATCTATGAATTTATGTTCTAATATAATATTTGATAGCTATTATGTGGGGAGCAATCCATGGCAGGGGGGCATTTTAGCGCATAACATGATGATATACACACACACACACAAATATATATATATACTCCCAACAGAATTATCTATCAATATATCTATATTCCTTATTTCTAATCAAATTATTATTATTTTTTTAACTAAGGTTTTTGGCAGCTGGGGAATCCTTTTCTTCCTTACATTTCCAGTACCTATTGGGAAAGTCCACCATTTCAAGGATAGTGCATGAAACATGTTGTGTACTATGGCAATGTCTCCAGCCTCTTGTTATGCCAGAGCCAACTGAACAGCTATGGACTGATATCGCTGAAGGATTCTACTAGAGATCCCAGTTCCCCAATTGTGTTGGAGCCCTGAATGGGAAGCACATCTGTGTTCAGATGCCCCCTAAAAGTGGAACAAGATTGTACAATTACAAAAAGTTTTTTTTCTGTTGTGCTGTTGGCCATTGCATACAGCTCTTACAACTTTGTGGCTGGAGATGTCGGAGCATATGGAAGCTCTTCCGATTCAAGCATCTTTCGTTCTTTGGCCATGGGATGTAAATTTTATAAAGAGTCATTATATTTTCCTGCACCCAGACCTATTGTTGAAGGGGGATCACCAATGCCACATGTTTTAGTTGCAGATGAAGCTTTTGGACTTCATGAAAACATGATGAAGCCGTTTCCCAAGCGTGCACTTACAACTCAAAACGAGTGTTTAATTACCGCCTGACAAGGACGCGGTATGTAGAATGCACATTTGGCATCTTGTCAAACAAATTGAGAGTCCTTCGAACAGCCATGCAGGTGAAACCAGGAAATGCTGATGGGATTATAAAGGCCTCATGTGTCCTCCACAATTTTGTACGTCAGAGGGAAAGGCTACAATGTGGATGACATGCCTGCAGACTTTCTGAAGGACTTCAGTGTTCAAACTGTTCGCAGCACACATGGGGCAAGTGTGGTCAGGACCAGATTTGCTGAATACTTTATGTCCCCTGCAGGAGAGCTCGCATGGCAGTATTCAAAAATTTGATATGTGCATAAATAATCTATTTGGTTTGACAAGAACCATTTTTCAAAAATATTTAATCACACTGTTTTTGAGAACCCTTTTATTATAACTGTATATAGAAAATTTGTGTATATGTGTAAATAGCAAACACACACAAGTGTGTGTGTGTGAGTGAGTGAGTGAGTGAGTGAGAGAGAGAATAAAAATATGAAGCAGCATCCTGTACAGTGACATTTAAGTCAAATAAGTCATATGCTACAGACAGAAATAACATGTTTTACGAATACTGTATAATGATAATAATAAAATAAATAATAACCTAAATGGATTTGTAAACAATCACATAAAGAATCAGGGGGGTATTCCAGAAAGCTTGGTTAACTTACCATTTGGTAAATCATAACCTCTGGGTTGATTTACCCCAAACCCGCATACCATGAGTATGTCGGTTCCAAAACACCTGAAAGAGTAAGTTCAATCAACCTCCTACTGGTTACCCAGAGTTAATCTTGGCGTACACCGTGCATACATAAAACGTTTTCAATGGATGCCGAGTTCACGAGTCCAAATGGAAGATCAAGGAGAAAAAAAGCGAGCGGCATATTTCACAGAGGTGGAGTTGGAGGTGTTAATGCAGGCGTTTGAAGAATTCAAGCCTATCATAATGAAAAAAAGTAATACGGCTGCATCGGCTAAAGAAAGAGAGTTGGCTTGGCAAAAAATAACGGACAGAGTAAATGCGTGAGTGTATTAAATTGCAAAATTGACATCGCCTCCCTTTTATTATACTGTAAAATAATGAAACACCCTTCCGCACCCTTTTCACTGTTCAATCACTTTGAATGCATTCACTTTTCCTGCCATTCATTTCTTTAGGTTAAAATAACAATGTGTATTGACTAGGAATATATGGTTTCTTATTTAATAAGGTGTAATCCGTCTGGATGCAGAAGAACTTTGAGCCAAGTCAAAATGAAACATAAAACATACTGCAAAAGGTAATAGTTGATTACACGATCACTGAACTATTGATTAAACACGATTTAGTATATTCTGTCTGTCATGTAGCTAATAGAAAGCAAGCTGAAGCCCGTCTAACTGGCGGGGCCCACCACCACCTCCCTCACCCCATCTGAGGAGCTGGCTCTGTCCCTTAATAAAGGCGACCAGTGGTTGCTGGCATTCAGGGGCACGTCACACACACCATGCACCACAAGTAGCATGGTGAAATGTAAGTTACCACTATGATTTGTTTTCATTATATGACTTAATAAATTACTATCTCTGTCACTTAAAGGCTTCTTCAACATGCTTAATGTTTTTATGCAGGCTGACTTTATTGAACTTTATTGAACACAAAATCCAGTTCTTACCTGCACATTGATACTATGAATAGATTTCCTATTAACATAGTCTCCCTGATTCATTGAAGGAGCTTTTAATAGGAATGTGGGTGCGTCAATGCACCCAATTACATTTGGAAACCCTGAAATAGAAAGTCATATAGGGAAGTATCAAGTGTGTCTGCAGGATGAATACATCTATAGATATAAATAGTATGACTACATATTAAATATCGTCATGAATTTTACTACAAAGGACAAACCTGCCACTCTGTGGAATTCCTCTTTAATTATGGCCAGGGAACTGTACAAAGCGTGTGTAAGAAGTGTTTCAGTGCCAGACATACTGTCTGACGGCTCTACACACATTTGCCATTCCAACATGCTCTGCATCGCCCACACAAAAATGCCCTGAGGCAAAACGAGTGCTATGCACAGAATGTTTTCTGTGCTAAGCGCAGAACCAGCGGTTTGTGACATGTGCAATATGCAGTGCCAAGAGATGGGTCAAGTAAATTAACGATTCTTTTGAAAACCGATAACGCTCTTTTAAAAAATCATTTGGAAATGAAAAGACATCAATACGCTGTCTTATTACTCTCTCGCGGAAAAACTTGGATAATTTGTGCTTCCACGTCCACAGGATCGTCATCAAAAGGGACGCCATGCTCAGTAACCTTCTGAAACAAACTTACCCTGGAACATAACCTGCTCGGTGGCAGGTTATCTTCAGAAAGTAAGCTGCTATGGTTACATACATACCCAGAAAGTTACCTCCGTTTTTGGAACCGAAAGTTGAGGTTATCCACTAACTTACCCTTAAACTTACCCGGGTATGTCACATAACCTGCTTTCTGGAATACCCCCACAGTACTTAAAGAATACTGTTTACCATTGTTTTTCTATGTATAGCATGTAGGATCATGGGATATATCCGGTCCTCCAAAGTGTAAAATAAACGCGCAGAAAACGAACTAGAAGCGGTTTCCTTGCGTTCGTTGGGTTTTGAGCCAAGAAAAGCTGCATGCAAACGTTTTTGATGCCGTATAAGCGCTGCGGACAAACGCATGTCACCAAAGCCCGTGTGAACACTCTCATTGACTCCTACGTGTAGAAACACGAGCTGATCAGGCGCTTCGACGAAGCGCCGATTTCGCCCATGAACAAGGCTTTAATTCGCCTTCTCTGGCTCTCTCCCTCGAGGGTTGGCAGAGGGCGTGTTAGAGATCGCCTCTGAAAATGCCGCTTTTATTAAGCGATTTGTTTTTGTTTGC
>NW_024382529.1:0-12851 GCF_016835505.1 Polypterus senegalus
CTGTTGGTCGTGTTTTTGCCTTTTTTTTTTTTCTCCTCTCAACAGGTATTGAAGCAGATTGTCGTGGTTTTTGTTTTGTCCCCCTTCCTCTATCCTCCTTTTTATCTTTTTCTTCCATTGTCCACCATCTGACTCTTTCCCACTTTCTTCCTTTTTCTTTTGTTTTGTTTTCCCACGGTCCTGTCTGTGACTATAACAAACCTATTTAAAAAAATAAATATATATATATTTAAAAAAAAAAAAAGCCATGAATGATGATAGCACAGCTACACATACATTACATATGCATGTGTCATCTGTGTTACTGACAGGCTGGTAAAAAAAAAAACATGAATAAGCGTAGACACACAATACTATCATCAAGCTGTGAATTAATTTCCATTTCCTTTTGAGCTAATTGGTAGGCCTACTTTCACACTGAAAGAAATGCTCAATTGCATTGGCTGGTTTTTGCACACCAAGCACATGAAGGGAATTTTCCTGTATTGAAGAAATTCTGCTTTTTTAATTGGGTCAAAAGACCACATGCCTATATGCAAATGTTAAAAATGGGCAGTGTCAGCCTCTGCTACCTCTGAGAGAAGCCCCCTTAAAGCTTCCTCATTGTTGACAATGGACTTTGTGACATCATAATGACTGGTCCATCGTATTTCTAGAAGTCTTTCAGTGTGGGTGTATCGTATGTGTGTGAAACATAATGTCTGTGACAAAATGTGTTCAATGAATTTGACCAGTCAAAGAACTTCTTAGCCAGAGGTTCTGATTCCATTGCATGTATCACCGCTAAATGGAGCTGGTGGTTGTAGCAGTGTACATATGGAATGTACTTACCAACTTTTTTTGTAATAAAGCCTGGCACCACGCTTGCCCAGACATGACAGAAGCACCATCAAAACACTGACACACTAAATTGTATGGGTTGTAACCTAGCTCAGAGAGATGTGACATAATTTGGTTACAAATATATTCAGCATGAAGCTTATTTAGTTCAATTAAGCCAATCAGGTGTTATTCAGGGATGGAGTTGTGGACGAATCTAATCACTACAGACAAATTCTCAATGTTACAGTGATCCCTGGTACCATCACTTTTAATGCAAAGTCCAGGATATTTCATATTTGGTCCTGATATGTTTTACCACCATTTTGGCAAGAGTCTCAATTATTTCATTTTGAATTACATTGGATGTGTATTTTGCGTTGTCTGGGATGTATTTTACAGTTTCTGCAAGTCTGGCATGTTTTTTGATTGTGTAATCAAAGAAGTTAAGGAAAAGTCCCTCCTCCTCACCTACGTGATTGTGACGCGCAGAACCAGTTCATTGACTGCAAGGAACTGAACGGCCTCCCAATGCTTTTCACATAATATCTATTCTTTTCTATCTGGGCTGGACCCGTGTTGAAAAAACCCCCCGTTTCTCCCCGGCGATTTTTGATGTGTAGATTTAGAAGGTTCTTTTTTAAAGGGAAGCAGAACAGAAATACTGAGGTTTCCATTTTTCACAAAACAAACCAAGGGCACAGTAGCACCACCGTTCCGGTCTTTTGCCCTTGAAGGAAAACTAAAGGGTATTGAAACCCAAACACTTTTAAAAACCCATTTCGCCACCAAAAACGCAGAACATCAAAAACTTCAATCGTTTTTTTAAGCCATGCAGCAAAAAAAAACTTTTAAAAAACTTTCATTCCGAAAAGGATAAGAACCTTCCCTCAAAGGCATAACTTTCCAGAGTCGCGACCCTCATTGTCCAAAAGGGGGGATTAAAGCCCCCGCAAAAGGCAAACAAACTTTAAAAAGTAAAATGATTGTTCCATTAAAAAAACACAAATAAAAAAAGAATTTCAAAAAAAATAGTTTTAAAGTTCACAAAAATATCTATATATAAACCAAGGAAATACAACCATGGAAAAGGGGAAGGGGCAGGGATTCACAACCCCAACAAGGAGACACCATGGCATGCGGAAGGAGCCCACCAACCCAAGACCATTGGTTTGACGAAAACCGGGGGCCCCGCCCCACCAACTGGGAAAAAGACAAAAAAATCGCCATTTATAGCCAACATGGGCCACATGCAGTGCAGGTCGGTTAATGTCATGGGGTAGACCCCCGTTACGTTGATGTTCAAAGTATGGGGGTGAAGTCATGAAGCATCAAATTTTTAAAACAATTGTGTGGAAAAATCGTTCGAAGCTTCAAGCATTTGAACCACCTCTAGTGACCCTCCGGCTTTTTTCTTAACATTAAAAACTCATGACCCAAATTTCAATGACCCGTTATAATCTTATTGTTTTTTATTTTTTCGTTTACAGACTGAAAACAAGAAAGGGTTCCAGCAACATGTTCTGATCTCAAAAAAATATAAATATATATAATCGAAAGCAGAATGAAAATTTATGCGAGAAAAAAAAAGCCCCTACCATGGTTTCCCCCGGTTTTCAATTGGGTATTTATTTTTTGCATTATCATTATAATCGCCCCTGTTATTAGTATTAGAATTAACCTTCATCTTTTTTTTGAGATAAATTTTTGTTAAATTTTTTTTGGTTTGATTAATTAAAATGGAGTAAAAAAAAATAAAGGTTTTATCCCTGTACTTTGAAAAGATATAGGTAAGCAATTTGAGAAAGAAAAGGTGAAACCTTAAATCAGTTGTTTTTATTCATCAAGTATTGAAATATTTCATTTTTTAAATTTTTACAATATTTTGTGGAGAAAAAAGAAACAATTATTTTAAAAGAAATATGTAAAGGGAAAACAACTAAGGTAGTTGCTTTTCAAATTTGAATAGTGCTACCCCGCTTGATCCTTTTAAAAGACCATCAAAAAAATAATAAAAAAAATGACAGAATTTAAATCTTTAAAACCCAATTTGAATAAATAATTTTAGAGATACTGTGGAAGGATCACAAAAAGTCTGTTGAATCACCAAAATCCCCATCAAAATCCCTTTAATTGCAGATGGCAGCTCATTTATTTACATTAATCCATTTCTATTCATTGCCATTTGACGCCAAACCCCCTCCATTAAATAAGGCATGGTTCCCCAACCGTGGGGGTGAAGTAAAAAAAAGGGGGAAGATGTAAAAAAAAAGAAAACATCTGCGGGAACCAAAAAAAATTTAAACAAACTACATTCTGATAATAGAACAAAAATACTGTACTGATAGAGTTAGATAAAGGGTTTTTAAAAGTTAAGTATATAATCAAATATGCATTAATTTCAAAAAAATGTTAGGGTTGGCATTAAAAATGTTATGCCGGTGCAAATACTTAAAGGTTGAGAAAGCTGGAATAGGGGATAAGAAACCCCCGTGGGAGATGGGTTTAATTTGGCTCGGCACCCATTTGGGGGCCCAAACCAGAGACATCAGAGAGGCTGAAGACACGGGCCCGGGTCATCACCGCACACAGACACCACGGGACTCCAATGTGAGCAGTGCACAAAATTCGTCGGCATTGAGATTGAGTGCTGAGGCAACAAAAGGGAAAAAAATCTGATCGTGTGAAAAAAAATTTGTTTTTAAAACAGCATCCCCCCCCTTTAACACATCTTCAAGGTCCGGGCAGGGGATCAGTAAAAAAATACAGAACAGTACAATAATAAAACATTTTTAAAACATATTGGTCGCTGTATATTCCAAGCAATTTCCAGTAATAGAGGCACAATCCCAGATAACACATTAACACTCAAAATAAGAAACATTCCACCATCAATTTTAAAAAAAAATTTAAACTGCTAAACCTGCCATCAACAACTACAAAAAAAGTTGAAATCGTTACTAAATATATTTTTGTTTGACATAAAAAAAAGATGCACATTTCCATTTGATATATCTTTACTAGTGTTCTCGCTTGCTTGCTTCCGTCCACGCTTTTAATTTGCTGTTTAAAAAAAAAAAAAAAAGAAAATCGACTTTTTGGGTCATAATTCCCGGGGGGGCGTGGGAAACCCGAACCCCAAAATTTTTTTATTATGAAGCGTAACGCTACTGCACCCACCACTATTTTCAAAGGTTTTAATGTATGTTTTTTAAAGTTACATGAATGATGTACTGAAAATGCAATTATATTGTGTATACTTTTAAAACCTTCAGTGTTGTATGAAAACGTTTCATGAGGCGAAAAATGATATTTCGAGAGTATTATAGTGAGAGATGTGTCCACCTGTATTGAAAATTTTGCAGCATTATTTTCATTCAAAAGTCAGGGTTTTTATGATGTATAATTTTTAAATTTTTTTTTCCAAAAAAATTTCCCGGGGAAAACATTTTTTAAAATGTATTGATCATCTACAAAATTTAATTTCAATGGGGAAATTTTTTGAGTTTTTTTTAAATCTGTTGATAAGTACTTCAAACAGGAGTTTAGAAAAAAAATGAGTCGGGTTTTGAAGTACTGAGATTGGATCGGGGTTTTAAAAAGGGGGCCCAAACCTCCAGCGTTTTTATGAGATCATGATGGGGCTCGAAGCCTCAGACATGCGTACACTGAGATCATGACGGGGGATGGCCTGACATGCGACTACTGAGATCATGACGGGCTACTGAAACCTAGACATGGGAAGTATGGATTGGCCTCCCGGGTTTTTAAAGGGGGCCCGCCTCAGACCCCGAGGGCCCCAAACCTCAGACATGGAGACTGAGATTCCCATGCGGGGTTTAACGGGCAAGCCCCAGACATGCACAAAGAGATCATGACGGGGGTACTGGCCCAGACATGTAGTACCCAAACTGGATCATGACAGGGGGAGCAGACATGGTCACTGGTTACTGAATCTTTTTTAAACCTCCCCACTGAAAGGCATTGACCTCTATATTTTGAGAGTCTATCCTAAAAACCCCTAGTTACATTTGTAATTATTGACATTACACATTTCGGGTTTATATGGTTAAGCTACAATTCAGGTAGTTGCTGAGAATTAATTATTGTTCTTGTGGATTGCTGTGATTTCCTTTGTCTGATACATAGTGTCAAAGATATATTGTCATATATCAACTTTAATATATATATATGAAAAGATTAGGTAAATCGTCAACCTTTTTATGGAACACTTAATTTTGTTCAAAACCTTACGCCATAAAACATCTATAAATATAATTTTTCGCCTTCATTAGGAGAATACAACAATGATATCTCGTATAAAATTAAACCATTTTTACGTATTTTTAAAAACAACATATTTATCCGCCGAGTAAGAACAGTAGTAGTAGTTCGTTGTGCAGAGCTCGTTAATTACCCGGATTAGGAGAAGGTCTGGCTGCAGCCTGCAATACCAAAGAATTTAGACCGGAACGCCCTTCATATCCGGAATGCCCCCAGCACTGTCCGAACGCCTCTGATGTCAGTTTCGGACGCCATCATTGTTTTTTCGGAGCCCAGAGGAATGGTGGACTTAGAATATATCTTTCAAAAGAGTTTCGGGAAGAGAAGAGTTTGTGTTGGAAATTAAGATGGCAGTGAGTTTGTTGGTTGTACTGTATTAGGAATATACTTTACTGCTAGGGTACGAATTATACCACAGTGTAATAAAGATGTTGAATCAACTTTCAGGTTCCGTGCAGTACTAAGCGCTCAAGAAATATTAAGTTAAACAACAAACAGAATGGTTTGTGTAGCTAATTGTTACAGGGTTTAATGGGAATACTCGATTCTAGTAGAAATTCGACGATTCAGCAGTCAAAAATTTTTTTATAACAATTGTTATAATATGCAATTGACCGTTGTTGAGTATAATTAACCATGGCAGTGTAACGGACTGTAATCAAAAAAGTGACCGGGGATTAAGTACTTAAAATTTGGGCAGAATATCATTCACCATTTGTCCTGTATATCACTGTATATGCAAGTTAATCAAAAAAAACCAGAAACCAGTAACCCTTTATTTTAGATATCAAAATATATTTCAAAAGACAATACAGAGGATTGAGCCATTATAAGGTAATGTTTCCACAGAAAGTTTATTGTTTGCATAATTTTCAAGACAAATACAGTTAATAGTGGATAAACGGGTTTTTTCAATTATAGTAATGTTGGTAGTCTGAGTTTGAATATACTTAGTCACTTTTAGATTTCTTTTCATAGTTCTGTATATATTTTACAGTAATAACTGAACATTTTAATAAGTAGCTACAAACAAAGGGAAAGGGTTGTGCATTATTCAATTTCCTTCAGTTCAAGAAAGTTCAAATTAGATTGGAACAATAATGAGGAAAAGAACAGCCGGGATAGAATCATGTTGTTATTGTTGTTTAATTTTATTATTATTATTTATTTTATAAATTCTTTCAATGATAGTACAGTTTGTTTGAACTTTTAAAACAATATTAAATGTTTCATGCCCATTTCTCCTGCATTTTTTCAAAAAATTGCTTTGAATTTTTTTTCAATTGAAATAAAATAAAGTGATGGTCCTCGTGCTTTTGTCATTTTTAAGAACTTTATATTTATTTTATATTCACCGAGAACAAAATATATTGAAGACCACAGAGGAACCTCCAGTTGTGTTTGGTGCTCAGGAGTTTGCTTGTCTGTTTTGCTAAAAGATCAGGATCATGTAGACATCAGCCACTTCAGAGCCAAAAAGGACAGTAGTTGTTCATGGGATGTGAAGTGCTCTAGAAGATATCTTGTAACTTGTAAATTTTGATTAATTGACACTTTTAATACACTTTAATGCAGCTAGATATTCACCTTAACAACATGATTTATTTGACAAAATAGTATACTGTGTACTTTTAACCTTTTGAAAAGCTAGCTTTGAATAATTTTATATTAATTCATGACTGTGTATTAACAATTTTCTCTTTTAAAAATATTTAGTAGAATAGGGACAAGATCTATCATTTCTAATTTTTCAAATGTGGGGGAATTACATTCTACAATTGACAGGTGCAAATATTATATTTTTCATAATTAAAAGCATCATTGACAGAATCTTTAATTAGTTTGTTCTGTTTAAAAGAATAGTAGGACAGTTGTTTTAACTCTATTAAATTTAAGGATTATCTAAATTTTCTTTAAAGTTTTAAATTTTTAAGCATTCGAATATTAACCTTTTTTTCTTTGAAATGCTCGGGTTTTAAAATATACAGTGTTAATGAACTGCCGGGGATCAGGCCACTACCATTGCTGTTATTGTCAGAAACAGTAGTTCATAAAGATCAGTTCCTCGGGCACTTGGTTTGGGGAAGGTCCAAAGTGCTCCCTCTGCCTCCTCCCTTGGCCCGAACCCCCGCCCTCCCTCCTCCCCAGCACGGTCACCACCCAGTTCTGTCCTCGTGCCCACTGCACCAGTCACCACCGTCTCTGTAATCTGTGCCAGGGACCGGTCCACCAGTTCTGCCTCCGGCCCACTGCACCAGCACGCCCAGCCTGCCATCTGAGTTCTGTTTGTTCGATCTTTGTTCAACTGTTCAGTCCCAGGTTTCGTTTAATTTCTTTTATACTGTTCAAGTTCAGTTCACTCGTTAACTCGCCCAAATTCCCAAAATTAGCATTTTAGCAGGACTGTTCCTTATTTACCGTTTTCGTTACCAAGATGACCGCCCATTTAATTTCCTTTAAAAATTTGATCCTAATAGCACCTAGGCGTCCGGGTGAAGCAGTGGGCGCTGCCCCGCGTGGAGTTGCATTTTCTCCCTGTGTTGCATGGGTTTTCCTCCCAAGTCCAAAGACATGCGGTTAGTGATTAAAGGATTCTAAATTGGCCTAGTGTGTGCTTGGGTGTGTGGTATGTTTGTGTGTGTCCTGCAGGGTGGCCCCCTCCGGTTTGGGTTCCTGCCTTGTGCCCCTGTGTTGGCTGGGATTGCTCCACAGCCCCGGACAGTTGTAGATTCAGGGTTGGAAATGGATGGAATGGAAAAGTTTTCCAAGCTATTTTGGAAGAGCTGTGAAAATCCATACCAGCAGTAAAACACCCCTCAGGTCTAAAATATTTGTAATAGTGTGCGGGTCTCATTTTACCCAAACACTCCCTTTATAAATATTTGTTCATTTAAAAGTTGCAGAGGATTCTATTATTTTATGTCACTATTTTTTACCTGTTCTATTACAATAATTTACTTGTAATCGGGAAATGAATATCATTATCATAAAAGTGATGAAAGGCTCCAGCTACATTTTTTAATAAATGTTTTCTGTGTGATAAAATTATTAATTGGGCACATTTTCAAAATTTAAAATAATTAATCCAGTTCTACAATGATATTCCATCTGCAAAGTTCTTTAAAACCCCTTGTTTTTAATAATACATTAATATAAATTAACAATTTTGACAAACAATTTTTCGTAGGAAAATTGACTCTAAAATAAGGGGTAGCTGGAAAACCACAGAAGAAGGTAATGTAAATATAAATATGTCCCTTGTATAAGACAGAAAACACAAACAGATATTCCTTTACTAATCATTCTTCATATGATCGAATCTCACAAGTGACAGCCTGGCCCTGCCTAGGGGATAAGTACACTCGTCAGTAGTAAGAAACATTTTAATCGTGCTTGTCATTACAGTATTTCAAAAAATTTTTTTATCTCCAGCCAAGACTTCAGTCTTCACTTTCCACACGAGAAGGGAACTGCCCACGGACAGTGTCTGTTTAACAGTGAAAAGTTTGACACTAATTTTATATATTAGAACTTCACAAAAGACTTTTGACCAACTGGTCACACAGCAGGTCTCCGTGAGGCTGTCAGTAATTTTGTGTCTCTCGTCAGCCCTGTGGTGTTCATGGCATTATGGGGGCAGAGAATGGTGGTCTTAAAATGAGTTTTTTGTGTGCTTGTGCTCTAACTGATTTATTAAATGGCAATTATTTCTGCTTCCAGCAATTCAGACAAAATAGGAAAAAGCGAGGACTTTTCCCACCCTTCTTTTCCATTACTAAAGAATGAAAAAGTTGACTGAATTATTTTGCAGTACAATTTATTAAGCTTTTTGGTTACATTTAGTTAGCAAATTGTACTCACAAAGGCACAGTCCTTCAGGTATGTAGTGAAATGATTCTTACGCAACAAATTGCCTTAAAGGTGATGACTTTCTGTTTCCTTTCAATATCATTCAGAAATCAAAAGCTAGAATGGAGTGATCATTTGCTTCAGGTAAACACTTTCCATTATGTATAACTTTTGATGTAGCATTTCATTGTAATATGTTGGTGAATGTTTCAGCAGTTTTAAAGCATGCTTTCTAAAAAGGGAACAATTAAATTACATATTATTTGAAATGATGATATTTGAAATGATGAATTTGGCCTCACAAGTGACAATGCTGTGGTATTTGGACTCTTTGTCTTTCAGGGACTCACTACAGTACAATTCCAGTAGGCGTTCAGATTGAACTGAAATGGGTCTTCAGCAATGTATTAGTAAATAAAAATGAATGCTTTTTCACCAGACCTAGTCATTTTGAATTATTTGTGCACTTCTGAATGGTTTCTAACTGGACATGACATTCCCTTGAAGATGAACTGCTATGGTTGTACACTGGAGTTTATTTTTTTATTTTTCACTCTACCTCATGCCTACAGCGTAGAGACAAAGTAGAAAAACAATGAGCTAAGCATTCCAGACATGCTGTGGTCATATTGGTGTGTTCATTTAATAAGCCAAAATTTTATTGTTTTGGTAAAAGTGAGTAATATATTGATATTCTATAAAGTACTTGGGAGTATTTTTTTTTCATAAACAAAGTCTTCATTGATCCAAAACATCCTAACTGCTTGTGACTGCTGGATGCCAACAAAGACCAATTTTTTAGGACAGTCCTCCGCCAAGAATTCTGGGAAAAGGGAGAGATGAAGTTACATACACAATTGAAAAATAAGAACAAAGGAGGACGATGAAGAGATTGAAAAATGTCCCCCTTTTTACTTTTGAATCCTGAAGGACATGAACTTTTTCTTGATGAGATACGGGTTAAAAAAAAATTCATCAGTTGCTGCTGTTCGCCAATTAGATTTTGTGTTTTATTTTTTTCATGTGGAAAAACCACCATGAGTTTATTTTGTTCAGTGGATTTGATCAGTGATTCACTGTAAAGAAATGGGGATGGACTCTTTGACCTGTTCAATAGTTCATTGTCTACGTGACCAATGTAATGGATGGAGGACACAGATGGATGTCCCAACTGGGATTGTGGCTTATTTCTTTAAAATAAATTCATATTTGAAACCTGGATCTTATTTTTGTGTGTGTGTGGTTGTGTGAAGGGTTTGGTGCTTTTAAATGCCCCACAGGTTACAACTCCCTATGTGGTTTTTTTATAACAGGTGTTTTGATACATCACTTTAATTTTCAAACCTATACTGTTGGCTTGCAAGTTCAAGAAGGGGGTCTAATAAAAGCAAAAATTAGTTTGGGGAAAAATGTACAGCCCTGGGACTGAATATGGGAACACTGATGCAATGCCATGTTACAAATCAGGATTATTAATATATAAATATATATATATATATATATATATATATATATATATATATATATATATATATATATATATATATATATATATATATTGTGTGGGCCCCAGCTCCATCATTAAAAATGCTGCTACATCACCATCATAGGCCCATACCAATGATTAATGGTTTAAAGAGGTCACCTTGGACTGGTGGTCCCAGGACAATCACCTTCATGTCCAAAATTTAAGAAAGCTGACTTAGAAATGGATTGCTGGTTTGTTTTGACTGTGGAAATGGTGAGCTTGTTTAAATTTGTACATAAATCACTGATGATTAGAGAAAGTGGTTGCCTTTGCCGTTCACCCAATGGGCCCTTCCTGATATGTCTCACAGGCTCTGAGTCCATTTCACTGGCGCATCACATCCTGGTAGGGCAGACACGCGAGGGTGGGAATGCCTAAACTGTTACTGGCACCCAGCGCCTTCTGTCCAGGATTCTAGAAGACATTCTTTAAATTATTACACACCCTGGCCATTGAAGTGCTCTTAATCCTCCCTTCGCAATGTAAAGACCAATGCCTAAGTATGGCTGAAGAAGTGTTTGTTAAGAGTTACTGAACAGCCAATCATATAAGAAACATTGAAGAAAGACAGGTATAAAATTGTAATATCTCTACTGTAAAAGTATTCTAATATTTGTTGTGTTTATTATATTATTACTGTTCTGGGGAGATGTAGTAATAATTTATTGTACTGTATGCCAAGACAAAAATACTGTATGTTAAATGAGATCACCGGATGAAAACACTAGAATGACACTGTAACTGGATCCATTATTATATTATGTAGAAGGTTTTTATATTAAAAATTTTACAAAAGATTAATACTAAAAGTTTGATTTTGCTGGTAAAGTTGGGTCTTCAAACAACTTAAATGTTGACTAGGTTTAGAACAATTACGTTGTTTTCAAACTGAAAAATAAAATGGAAAATTTTTAAATCTACTGGCTGTCACATGCCTTTCAATTGATAAAGACATGACATCATATTTCACATGAGCTTTTAGTAATGAAAACGTTGTGGATCAAATCAATAAAAAAATGAAATGTTTCCAAATGTTTCCTTTGTCAGTTTAAAACTAATTTTTATGAGCTGTTTTTGAAAACCTTCTAAAAAATAATGAAGCTGTATTATTGTTTCACATTTTGGGATAATTGTAGTGGGAATATAAAATCATTTTTAGATTGAAAATCTATAGGTGGTTTTAAGAACACATTGTTAAACACTGATAGTAAAGATGGTATTTATATAATTAATTCAGGAAACTAATGAACAACCATTTTAAATATAAAAGAAAAACATAAAACTGTACTTTTAATGAGTGTTAGATATGAAAGAGCTTAGAAAGATTTGATACATAAGTATGAAACTGGAAGTCATTTATGTTTGACCAGATAGAAAACTGTTGTAATTTGTACAACTACAGCATCTACAGATTCTGTACAACGAGCGCGTCAACACCCGTCTCGCAAGGCATGAAAGTGACGCTGGAAAGGGCGTTATGATAATTGCGTCATTACATGCTGTGTACTACTGATGTTGTGCTCAAGGGCGTTCCGGACTGAACCTACATTTGATAGGAGGCGTTCCGTGAGGGATCAGTTCAGTGACTCTTTGATGGTGGCTCAGTGTGTTTGCCGGGGGCTGATCTCTCGAATTTTTTTTCTTTTCCTCATTGAACATTACCAGAACGAGCTATCGAGGAGGGTTGGGCCACCAGTCGGTTGGGGCCACGCCCCTAATTATATTTGTAAGAAAATTCACTGTAAACATAAACTTATTTTGTGTGTTTGACAATTTGTTTTCTAGAATTTATAGAAAACAAACTACTGTCAGCATGCCTAAATGTGTCTTTTCGTGTCTGATCGCAATAACAGGACCCGTTATAAACATTTCACCCAAAAGCGCCAAACATCAGAATGACATTGCCTTTAAGTTGGGGCGCATCTTCTTTCAGTTCTCTTGTCCTGAGGGCTATTTACGTTAAGTTCTGCTTGAGCTACCGTTTATAGTCAACAGGTGGTCATGTAGTTCTTAAATCGATATTGAAATGCACACAAAGCTTTCCCAATTTTTATTTAAAACCTACATTTACAGTGTCCGTTTTAGAAGCGGTTTTCGTTCCCTTATTAGAATTATAATTTCAGTGTCCCTATTATTGTTCTACGGGGGTCCCGTATCATTTAGATTCTGTTTTTTATTCTTTAGAACTTTAAAGGGCGTGATTAACGACAAGCGAGCATCTCAAAATTACTTTATTGGTTTGTATTGACAATCTAAGGTCAAACATCAAGGAGGATTTGAGTTTTGCATGGACTGCGCTGTTTTTCTTTTTTCGTGACATCGTGTCAGTAGAGGCCACGTTAACAATGCATTCTGTCCTAAATGAAAACAA
>NW_024382530.1:0-13845 GCF_016835505.1 Polypterus senegalus
AAAAAGGGGAAAGGGGGCAAGGAGGAAAAAAAAGTCTGTACAAGTCCCTTGGGCATGTGGCACCATTGCTAACTTGCTTCACTCACATGTGTATCCCTAAGTATTTAGTATCAAATATAGTTATTTTATAATTTACAACACTGTGCAGAAGAAAAAACATGGACACAAGAATCAGTAGAGTTTACTCTAAATGAGTTACTCAAACTATTCTATAATATTTCAGTTATTATTTCCTGCTTTGATGATGATTTTTCTGATTATAAAAATAGGTCATTACTATAGAAATTGATTAGAGCGAATTCATAATTAATTGCAGGATTATGGTATTTGTAGGTTCCTCTAGAGTGACTCTTTCTCTTGAGCATTTGGTTCAAAAATTAATCACACATCGTCATCTCATAAAAGGCTTGTTTCGACTTTGGTATTTTCCTTCCACCGTTTTAGCTCTAGACCGTCCTCAAAACTGTGAAACACAGACAAGACACACACCCATCATGGAATATCGATGTTTTTCGGTATCAGCGGACCCTAAAACCGGAGATGAATCTAAAGCTTTGCTCCTCCCCAAAGATGATGGTTTTCTTGAAAGCTAATTATCAAGGCATTGAGGGTTATTTGCTCTTGAAAACTGTTTAAACCATTCAAATAAACACAAGAAAAGCTGTGCAAGAACAAAGAGGATTTCTTGGATTCTATTTTGTGTTGCATTTTTGACACCAATTGCACTTCAACCTCTCTGGAAGGGATATCCTTCTGAATTGCCTTTACTGAGATTTCTTCCATATTGTTTCTGCAAGGGTTTTTAGAAGATTTTCTTATCATCTTAGGGCTGTCAAAAACAGGGCTAGTTAAGCCATTGAGGCATTTCTTGTGTTATTTTGGACTATACAAGAAATAATTTGTTGTTGAATAATTTTTGCCGCATGTGGGCCTGAGTACCATTGATGGTAATCAAAAATCTGACAGGAGGCGAGTAAGGCAGCGAAGTAATGAGTCTGAGGTAGGCTTTACTGGAACTCAACTGAGAGAGAGAAGCACTGGGCAACAGAGGCTGATACACGAGGATACTAAAAAAAGGTGTAGGACAAATGCTGAGGGGTACACGTAAGGCAAAGATATCAAATTTTTTTAATATTTTTAAATTTATTCTGCTACTTTTGACTAGAATTGTAGCTAGTAAATGAATAAAATTAAAAACAAAAGTCAGACCATTTATGACTACTACTACTACTACTCATACGTTTTATAACCTCATGTTCTTGTTAAAAAACTCATTTTACAGTACAAGTTGGCAACAAACCTATTAATTCCCTTCACTGAAATATTCCTTTCCTGTCATTCTTTGGTTTTTTTTGCTAAAACTCAAATGATTGAACTCCTTCACTCTCCCCACAATCCTGGAATCAGACTATTTACCTTGATAGACAAATATTATTTTAAGCATTAAGAATTCTATATGTTGACATTTGCTTGCCTCTATAATTTAGTCATCTCTCTGGCTCACAGATTTTGTGCCTGTTCTCTAACAGATGTTGCTCATCCTCCACTGGTCAAGGTGGGCCAGAAACTTTAACCTCGACTCAAAAGAGGAGTTAATTCTTGGGCTTAATTCATATTTACACTTTTTTTTTTTTACTATTGCTTCCTTTGCAGGTCTGTATGATTTCCATTCAATATAACCATAATTGAATGTTCAGTCCATGTATTGAATGTTTTAGGTCAAATGAAATGACTAAAATCCGACAAAATAAATGTAAGTTCCTCATTCCAGAACTGAAATCTGATTAGGCCTTGTCATAAAGTATAGGAGGGTAATGTCTTTATTTTAAATTATACACAGTTTTAGGGTTTGGGGGTCTTAAGTGTTTAAAAAGGGGGGATATAAAAGCTGTTCGTGTTTTCCTGGGGCTTAACTGGCTTATCTGGGTAACTTGTAAGTAATAATTAAGTATTAGTACCTAGATAATGAGATTTTTAAATGTGTGAGTGAAACTCCGTGCATAAAGTGTAACCTCCCAGTTATGATGTGCTTTAGTACTTTAAAAGAGTATTTTTACTAATTTCCTTGAATAATTTGGCTCTAGTGAAGTTTTAAATAGATAGATAGATAGATAGATAGATGGATAGATGGTATAGTAGACAAAAATAGATAGATAGATAGATAGATAGATGAGATAGATAGATAGATAGATAGATAGATAGATAGATAGATAGATAGAATAGATAGATAGATAGATGGGGCTTTATTTGTCCCAGGGGAATTTGGCTCTTTACAAAAGCTTTTAAATAAATAAAACACACACTTTGGGCTGAACACCGGAATGACCATCAAGTAAAAAACTTGAAAAAACTACAGACAAAGAAAAAATCTGACTTGGTAGTGACAGTCCTAGTTAGGCATTATGCAGACATATTGCTTTTGGTATAAAGGAGCCCCTTAGCGTTTCTTGACACACTTTTGCTGAATACTTCATTGGCTGAAAGTCCACAGTGTCAGTGCGTTAGAGAGGTGTGCAGCATTGTTCATAATGGCCTACAGTTTTGTTTTAATTCTTTCCTTCCTCGACTTCCAGGAGGTCCAAAGTGTGTCTCATAACTAAGTTTGCGTTTATTTAGCTTATTAATTTGGTGGGCCTCTCTAGAAATGACTCTTTGGTGTGGTGAAAGTCAATAACCAGTTCCTTGGTTTTGCTGATGTTAAGATGCAGACATTTTCTTTGCAATAAAACAAGTTCTCCACATGACTCCTATGCTTTGTCTCATCCCTTTATCAATACCCCCCGTAAGTTCAGAATCATCTTAAATTTCTGCAAGTGACTTGACTGGTGTTATATTATAGTCAAAGTGTACAGAGTGAAGAAGTAAAGCGAAGGGACTGACCCTTTTTTGGTGCTCCAGTGTTGCTCACATCTGTATCAGAAGCACAGTCATTGAGTCTTATTTTTTAGAGCTCTTTTGCTCTCTGTATTTCTTACAAGTAGCAGGCAATAATGCTATTTTTCCCTTCAATAAATTCTCAATCTCCAGACCCAAGATTTGGACCTGGCATGCACATGAAGTGAACTGTTGTGTATATACAGCACGCTGGGCCTCTATGTGCATGCCACTTCCTTTTCGAAAAATGCTCAAGTGTTGCAATTCGACTCCTTTTCTGAAATCATGCTTTTTATGAGCTCCATGATAGTCATCTGTTTCACGGCAGTAAATTCCTCACATACATTTTTCTTTTCAGGGGGCCCTTTTCTGGAATGAAAGAAACCGTTTAATTGGCAAAACTATTTATCATGTTTTGTCGTCAAAAGGTACGGATTCTGATTGAGGAAAGAGAGGGGGCGGAATACCTGCTATTGAAATTCTCAAAGAGTCACTGAGTTCTTTTTTAAAATAATTGTTACAATGACACTAACATTTGTAAAATGTGAAAGCCCAATTGGGTGGAACTATTTCTGGGCGTGTTTGAAAAAATAAAAACACTAAACAGAAAAATGGGTGAACTTCAGGGTGAAAAGACAGCTGCATTGTGGTACTTAACAAAGGGTATTACTGTATTCTTTTATAATGCTATACATGCTATGAACATTTTCCCTTTGATCTTGGACTCTGTAACGTTAAACAATTTTAATGTTAAGACATAGTATTCTGTATTTCTGTAGCAAAATTGTGGTGATGAACAAACACATCAGCCATTAACTCACTCACTCTCCTCCCTTTTTCCTGGTGATGGTCACAGTAACAATACCCACATGGGCCGCTCGGACCCCCAAAATACCTAGGAATTATAAATCCTCTTGAAAAATTCCATATACTCCCAGGCCAGTCAAAAGTTATAAATCCTCCATTGTGTGCTCAGTGTACTCCATTGCTCTAAATTTGGGATGTGGCTAAAGCACTGATAGGGGAAAGTGCTCTGTAAATAAAAATATTAGTCACCATTTAAAATGGGAAATTAAAATCGAACATCCTAATTACATAAGACGTGGAGCCTCCACTGTGACAAGATTAACAAATACAGCAAAGCATCTTAAATATGTTAGGTTAACTTGTATAACACAGTAAAAAAAATTTTCCAGGTCACATTAACAGTACTACACTACTACTGCAGGTCTAACATTGTGGTCAACAACACAGGGGGCCAGGGCTTACTTCTCTGGTCCTTTCACCTATATACATCCATCATTACCCAACCCACTATTCTTAACTACAGGGTCAGGGGTCTGGAGCCAATCCCAAAAAACAGGTGCAAGGCAGGAAACAAACCCGGGCAGGCGCCAGCTACCGCGGGGCACATACACACACACCCCGGGCACAGACCAGGGACAATTTAGGATCGTACCTAACCTGCATGTCTTTGGATTGTGGGGGGAACGGAGCACCGGGGGAAACCCCGCAGACGCGGGAGAACATGCAAACTCCAGCAGGGGACCAGGAAGGAACCCAGGTCTGCATCGGGTGAGGCATGAGGAGGAGTAGGAACCTAATCAAGGACTTTGTTAAATGGTCGACTCAAACCACTTACCTGAACACCAGCAAAAACAAGAGCTGGTGGTGGATTTTAGAGACCCAGGCCCTCCTGGACCCGTGATCATCAGGGTGACTGTGTGCAGGGGGTGCAGACCTATAAATCCTGGAGTGCAGCTGGATGATAAACTGGACTGGACTGCCAACACGTGCTCTGTGTAGAAAGGACAATCTGGCTATACTTCCTTAGAAGGCGCGTCTTCAACATCTGCAATAAGATGCTGCAAGTTCTATCAGACATTTATGGCAGCACCTCTTCTATGCAGGTGGTGTGCTGGAAAAGGCAGCATAAGAAGAAGGACACCTCATGCCTGGACAAACTGGTGGGAAGGCGGCTCTATTTTAGGCATGGATCTGGACAGTCGACATCTGTGGGAGAGCAAGGGCGCTGAGCAGGCTCCTGTCAATCATTTGGGGAATCTACTGCATCCACTAACAGGATCATTTTCAGACAGAGGAGGCTTCAGTGACAGACTGCTGTCACTGTCCTGCTCCACTGACAGACTGGGGGATGTTCCCCCCACTTCGACTCTTCAGTTCCACCGGGAGCTTTGGTAGCGTTGACATTATACAAAGTTTTGTCTGTTTACCTGTATTTTATTACTCTTTAATTTAACATTGTTCTTTATCAGTATGCTGCTGCTGGAGTATGTAATTTCCCCTTGGATTAATAAAGTATCTATCTATCTATCTTTTTATTGAAAATGAAAATCCCCTCTAGCCACACTGGAGTTTGCACATTGTTTATAAAAGGATCTGTGCCCAAAACCCATATGGCGTAGGCCTTCCCTATACTGGGCACACCGCATCGGCTAAAACACCTTGAAGGGACCACGTGTGGTAGAAAGTTCACATCCCCATAAAAATCGATACACAGCTGTTTATCCCTTTTTAAAAAGTACCCAGCAGGACTCTGATAGAGCATTCACAGCATAGAAAGGATGATCTTTTTAAGGAGCTGCACAAATTGCCCTCATGTTGCCCCATGTTAAAAGTAGCAGTCTTTAGAACTGCCGATGGTAGTCTTGTCATTAAAAAAAAACACTTATAAATGTTAAAGAAAAAAAAAAGTGATCAGCTCTGTTTTTCCAGTATTTTCATGCACATATCACAAAGCAATTTTAAACTGATGAACATGAAAGGATCTTAAACAAAAAATCCATTAATTTTATTTTTAAGATATGGCAACTTGACAAATAAAGGGAGAGGAAAACAAAAACCCCAGTCAGCAGCATCCCTATTGGAAATAAACCTCTGTAAGATAATACAGTCAGTTAGAATCAGACATGGCCAGAATCCTGGAGATCTGAACCTGCTAGCTGGACATCCCATGCTTTGGATTAGGGGCTGCAGTTTTGTAGATGTGTTGTGCAGTCTAATAAGATGACTGAATCATCTTATTTTTAGATTCCCAAAACTTCAGTACCATTGTCTTTCTAATGGGCAAGAGAATAAAGGCAACTCACAACAGGTACAAAGAAGGAAATAGAAAGAGGAGGTTTAGTAAATATTTTAAGTTATGTTTTTGCATAAATGACTGACAAAAGAGATACAATAAAACCAGCTAATCAGCATCTACACTAAAGTCCTGATATTCAGGCTGGTTTAAAAGCTGAGACTGATGGAGCATATTTTATATAAGCAGTCAAAATCATTCCACAGTTTTTGGGCACATGAAGCTAAAAGCTTGACCTCCTACTTTTATTTTATTAAAATTATAATCTTTAATAGATGACCATTGTGAGATCTCAGCCCCCTCTTCTACTCCCTCTTCACCCGGCTCTGTCCCTTTATATGGCCCCCAAAGGTGCTGAAAACTTGCCAGCACATCATCAGCATCTTGCTGCTGACTATTGCTGACCTGCAGCTTATACAGTGTCTGTATGACTCACAGTATCATCAAGGATCCCCAGTCCCAGCCATGGCTGTTTATCCTCCTACCCATAAGGGTGGAATTACAGGAGACTTCAGTCCTACACCAGCAAACTTCTGAACTCTCAATCCTTACCACTTAGTAGCTGACTTTTCTAAATATTAATTACTTCTGGCTGCGCTCTATGCATATTTTTATCTTTTTTACTATCTATTCTGCACTTAAAAATATTATATATATATATATATATATATATATATATATATATATATATATATATATATATATATATATATATATATATATATAACTCTCAAAAAATTAAAGGAACACTTTGAAAACACATCAGATCTCAATGGGAAGAAACCCTCCTGGATATCTATACATATAGACTGGTAATGTTTAGGAGCGAAAGGATGACATCGTTTGATGGAAATGAAAATGATCAACCTACAGGCTCTGAATTCAAAAGATGCCCCAAAAATCAGAGTGAAAAATTATGTGGGAGGCTAGTCCATTTTGCCCCAAAAATTTTAAATTTCAGCAACTCAATATGCGAGCACTTTGTATGGCCCCTGTGTTCTTGTATACATGCCTGACTAACATGGGTGCATGCTTCCCAAAGAGATACAGATGGTGTTGGGGATCTCCTCCCAGATCTGGACAGGGCATCACTGGGCTCCTGGACAGTCTGAGGTGCAACCTGGTGGCTTTGGGTGGACCAAAACATAATGACCCAGAGGTGTTCTTTGGTTTAGGTCAGGAAAGTGTTTTGGCCAGTCAATGGTATAATTCCTTCATCCTCCCGGAACTGCCTGCATACTCTCACCACATGGGGCCAGGGGAATTGTTGTGCACCAGGAGCCACTGTACCAGCATAGGGTCTGACAATGGGTCCAATTTCATCCTGATACCTAATGGCAAGGTGCCTTTGTCAAACCTGTAGCGGTCTTTTGACCCTCCATGGATATGCCTCCCCAGACAATCATTAACCCACCACCAAACTGCTCATGCTGAATGATGTTACAGGCAGCATAATATTCTCCATGGCTTCTCAGACCCTTTCACTTCTGTCACGTGCTCAGGGTGAACCTGCTCTCATCTGTAAAAGCACAGGGCACTAGTGGCACCTGCCAATTTCCCTGGTATTCTATAGGCGGATGCCAAAGGCTCAGGCTGCTGGGCAGTGAGCTCGGGGCCCCTTTTTGGGACATGGGGCCTTGGGTCACCCTCATGAAGTCTTTCTGGTTGTTTGGTCAGAGACATTCACCAGTGGCCTGTTGGAGGTCATTTTGTAGGGCTCGGCAGTGCTCATCCTGTTCCTCCTTCCCCAAAAGGGGAGCAGATACGGGTCCTGCTGATGGGTTATGGACCTTCTAATAGCCTCCCCAGCTCTCCTAGAGTAACTGCTTGTCTCCTAGAATCTCCTCCATGCCCTTGAGACTGTGCGGGGAGACACAGCAAACCTTCTGCAATGACACATATTGATGTGCCATCCTGGAGAAGTTGGACTACCTGTAAAACCTCTGTAGGGTCAGGATGCCTCATGCTACCAGTAGTGACACTGACTGAGCCAAATGCAAAACTAGTGAAGAAACAGTCAGAAAGATGGGAGGAAAAATGTCAGTGGCCTCCACCTGTTAAACCATTCCTGTTTTGGGGGTCATCTCATTTTTGCCCTCTAGTGCATCTGTTTTAATTTCTTAACACCACAGCAGCTGAAACTGATTAACAAACCCCTGTGAAACAACTGACAGTTAATATCCATAAGTTTCATTGACTTTATCTATACTCTGATTAAAAGTGTTCCTTTAATTCTTTTGGACGTATATATATATATATATATATATATATATATATATATATATATATATATATATATATATATATATATATATATATATATATATTTAAATAAAATAAGCGACAGCCAGTTGAACAAAGTTTTGGGAACTGCACGTATAATGTCCTGTGGACTGGTCAAAATAAAGTTTCTCAAAATATGGATCAACCAAACATTGGACAAAGTAACTTTTGCAAACATAGGGGTATTTATACGAACTAAAGATGGCTACAGGGAAAATTAAGAGGAAGTGACATCCCTACTTGAACATGATGTCATCCGGGGAAAGGGCGGAAGGACAAACGCCCTTTTGGCTCCCGGGTATGGGCCCTTTACTTCGCTCTTTGTTTCTGCAGGAAGAGAGAGGTTAAACACCCTTCTGTAGCCCTTCGTCTCCAATATTTTCTCACCAGGGATTTTGACTGCCTCTGAAATGCTGGCGTCGTGACAATATATATTTATTCATATTATGTATCGGTACACTAATCAGTATTCATATCTGTATCATCTTCCTTGTACAGTATATACTACTACCTTTAAATTCAAATATCATATAGATCTATATTCACATTTCTATGCAGCCTTATTGCACTTTACTATCAATTGCACTTTAATGTCTATTTGCACTCATTATCTATTGCACCTTACTCTACTATTACATTTTCTGGTTAAATGTTAATTGCATTTTGTTATACGTACAATGACAATAAAGGTGAATCTAAACCAGTTTAATCTAATCTAATCTATCGATTAAAACTGATCTGTTGGTCAGTTTCATAAATGCTAATGCCCCACACACAACATTATGAGCAACTGCTTTCCCTCTCTTGATAAGAACAAGGCATTCTTTTCCCGTAGATGGGGAGGGGCCTAAGATTTGCTGATTCTGTTCCCTTCCATGTTTGGAGCACAGTGTGCTCCAGTGACTTAAAGTCACAATCACATGGGAAATCAATAATACATCAACTTCATTCATAAACAACAGGATTCAGTCTTCAGGTCCCCAAACTGGGCATTGCAAGGCTAGGTTCATCTTTACATTTTCTTAATAAAATCACAAAGATGAGAGGAGACTAAACTCACCATTTGGGGAGTCTTACACCCACTTTGAATGAACTCAACTTTTCAAAGTCACAGACAAGCTAACTTCCTGGGAAATTCACAAACATTCTGTCAATGTGTGTTTTGTTTGATTTAGATAATCTTATACAGCACTGTTTACTGTTCTTGATATCATTCTATCAATTTTCTGCCTGAGTAAATACATGGACACAACTTTCATTCTGCAAATGGATGGATCATACATCAGCCATCCATGAGCCCGTATTCTTCTAGAGCGCTCTACATTGTATAGTTTGGTAGGTCATAAGCCTTCTAAAGCTCCACAAAATCTGTATAAACAAATTTGCAATGTCCTGCAAAATCTAGAAATATGCCAGTGGCTTCAGTGTTCCTTGGGAGCATCTAGATTTAAACATCTGCTCTCTGATACAGTGCACTTTGGCAAAGCTTTTTCCCAGTAGGGCTAAGTGTGATCTCCCAGTAACGGGAACAAAACCGGTTGATTGTATTCCTACTACTGATTCCAGACACTGCAATGCCCCAGTGAGACCACATCTCGAGTACTGTTTTAGTTTGTGACTACAGTTTATTTTATATAGCCCAAAATCACAGGAAGTGCCTAATGGGCTTTAACAGGCCCTGCCTCTTGACAGCCCCCAGCCTTGACTCTCTGAGATGACAAGGAAAACTCCCAAAACCCTTGAGGAAAAAAGGGAAAGGGAAACCGGGAAGGCAGTTCAAGGGGAGCCCTTTCCAGGTAGGCTGGCGTGCAGTCAGTGCCCAAAGAAGGGGTCAATAAATACAATACACAGAACAAATCCTCAATACAGCATAAAATAAACATTTTAGGTAAGAGCAGGAATTTAACAGTAGATGATATCATATAATAATATTTAGATTTTTTTAGAGTCCTGGAGACCTCATTCATCGCTGCCTCCCCAATTGGCCATATCATGACTAAAAACAGTGCTGGGCCAGCCAATCCAATGAAAGGATCCCTCTTTCCCATGATTCCCTCCGATCCTCCATCAGGATGACTTCACCTTAGCAGTGCTAATGCCAACAGATGCATCGTACAGTTAATCAGCAGCTCTAGTCAGGGATATCAAAACTAAAGTAGTGAGTCTTCAGCGGATTTAAAGCTGAGACCGAAGGGGCATCTCTTATAAAAACAGGCAGACCATTCCACAATTTAGGGGCCCTGTAACTAAAGTTTGGGACCTCCACTATTATTTTATAAATCCTTGGAATCATAACAGACTGCATCTTGAGATCTTAATGTGCGCTCGGTTTGTAAGTAATGATAAATTCAGACAGGTAAATGGACCTTGGCCATTTAATCTTTATATGTTTAAAAGGAGGATTTTGAAATCTGCCCTAAACTTAACCGGGAACCAATGTAAGGATTTAAGAACTGAAGTTATGTGTTCATATTTTCTTGTTCTTGTAATAATTCTTCAGCCGCATTTTGGATTAACTGGAGGCTGTAGAGAACAGTTTGAACAGCCAGTAAAACGACATTGCGGGATTCAATCCTACTAGAGATAAATACATGAATTAATTTCAGAATCCTGTTTATTTAGAAAGCGCCTTAATTTCCTAACATTTTTAAAATGTAAAAATATGATTTGGACAACTTTGTAGTATGTGTTTAAATGACATGTTGGTGTCAAAAAACTTAGATTTTTGGGGGTGATTCAGTAAAATTAATGGGATTCCAACTGGGTTAAATGATGACAAAAAATTGTGATCAGCGTCATTCCCCCAAAATTAACATCTCTGCTTTATCTGTATTTAAAGAAAAGTAGTTCCCCATTCATCCCCTCCTTTAATTAAAAAACTAGAGACAACATCAGAAACTTCATTTGATTTAAATGAAAGGTATAACTGGATGTTATCTGCATACGAGTGAAAATTTAAAATTATGTTTCCTAATGAAGTCCCAGTGGAAGCATGTAAAGTGAAAACAGTAAAGGTCCCAGTACTGGCCCTGGAGAACCATATTGAACTTCTGTGTATAATGATGGAGTCTTCAACACATTTCTGTACATATTAGAATTGATTTGATAAATAAGAACTAAACAAGCGGCATGGGGCCTGTAAAGCCCAACATGGTTTTCTAGCCTGTGCAGTAAAATAGAATGGTCAATGGTATCAAATGCTGCACTTAAGTCTAATAACATAATTACAGTGGAGTTTCTTTCCAGAGGATATCAGTGTCATTTACAACCAGCGTTGGTGCCGTTTCTGTACTATGACCAGTGTAAAAAACCAGACTGGAATTTCTCAAATAAATTGTAATCGTAAGGTGTGACTAAGCTGACTGGCGACTACTTTTTCTAGTATTTTTGGGGAGAAGCGGTAAATTGAAATAACCTATAATTATTTAGTATGTGTGGGTCTAGTTCTGACTTTTTGCAATGGTTTAATGACTGACACTGTTATGCATCAGGTACTGGCCATGTAATAATGAACTATTAATAATGTTAAGAATAGACTCTGCAAGAACATCCATTGCACGTTTTCACCTAGTTTTGTTGGCACTGGATCTAGGGAACAAGTAGTAGGCTTCCATTTAGAAATTAAAGAGTACACTACAAGAAAGACATTTTCAGCACTTGATGCTGTCAGAAAGACCTACCTACTGCATCCCAGGGCTTAAGGACATGTCAACTCTGGCAGACTCAGAGAATTAAACCTGTTTAGAATCCAGCAGAGGGGACTGTGGGGGACCTAATTCAGGTCTTAAAAACCTCAAAGCGTCGATGAATAGATTCGAAGAATTCTTTCAACCCTCGTTTGATGTCATACATGGGACACCAGTGGAAATGAAGAGGATGTGCATTTGGGACTGAATCTTTACACAAAGATTGTGGGACTCAAACTATAAATTGTGGGGCTGAAGCAGAAACTTTGACAACCTTTAAGAAGAATCTGATTGAGATATTAGGACAGCGGGTTATTAGGTATCCAAATGGGCCTTCTGGTTGAATAAAATCTGCTCTTTTTTTTAAAGTCCTTCTCTTGCTATGTTCTTTTCCATTTTTTCTTTTTCTTCCATTTCAGTTTCCTTTCATGGTGACTATTTTTCAGTATTTCTGTTTAATTTCACTGTTAAGAATGGGCCACTGTGTGGCTATGTGAGACATTTGAACTGGCCCTCTGCAGCTCTTTGCTGTGTTATTTGTCCTTAGCCCTTGTCTCTCTGCTTGATCATCTAATCATTTAGTTTTCAGCAATATTGTTTGAGTTTCTAATTAGTTGGTTCAGCTTTCATTTTGGCTTATGGTAATGACAATTAATTATAATTCACGTTGTTTTTGTATTTTGATTGTGTGCAGCTTTGTAATTTAATCCTAAATGATTTTTTGGGCCCTTTCACCATTCTACAGTATCTGACTTCAGGATTATATATTTGGGGTTTTTTTCAGTTTTTTTTGTATTCCTTGTTTTGGGTTTTATTTGTATTGTTTGTTCTGACCTTCAAGTTCTACAGCTTTTGCTGGTTGCTTCCCGATCTGACATGTTTTCATTTTTGTAGTCATTCTTTTGGCTTTTAATAATCAACAGGACATTGCTTTGGGGGTTTTGGAGGCCAAGGAATTCAGTGGTTACATTTTTTTATCTAGTGACCTTTCAGTAACAATGTTAAAATAAATCGTTCTTATCATCCATTTTGTTTGAATTATAGGTGCTGCTCCTTTTGTTTATGTTTATCAGTAACAAGCTATTGGTAGGCTGTGAACTGGAGATGTATCATGACATTATTAGGGCAAATGTAAAGCCTTCCCCACTTTTTTTCATTGGTCTGCTTCTTAAGGCCAGACTGATTTGGGTATTTAGGCCTGTTCTTTTTGACTGACCACTATTATGTACTGGTCTGATTTTCTTTGAGGGGCATCTGTCATTTTGAGTTTTCTGTCAGTTCAAAACAAAATCCACAGTTTATAAGTAAAATAGTGAAATTCAATATTTAATGTAGAGCAGAAGCTGCATTCCCGTGTGATAGTGGCCCAACCATGCTGGTGTCCAAAAAGCGAGACATGGACAGATAAAGAGTTGGGGCAGCCAAACCCGTATATTTGGTATCCTGGCTGCAAAGTCGTTTTCTTGTAGAAATACAAAAGCACTGAAATCATACAACCGAGTCAAAACAAGACTGAAACAAAGGAAGGGCAGGTTTAAGGGGAGACAGGAAGTGAGGTCGTATGGATCTGGGACGTGAGTCTTCCACCATTGGCCGTGGCGGAGGTGACATCAGAGGGACTGGAGCTGGTGTGGCCGAGTTCCATTGGCCCGTCCCGGAAGTGATGTCCCGGAGATCCAGGTGAAATCCCGGGGATGGTCTACAGGCAAAAGGAGAAAAGAGTCAGTGCACTCTCCACACCCCGGCATGCCTCCAACTGCCTTCATTCAAGCCCTTTGGGTTCTCCCATGCGCGTGTGTGACAAGGCCCCCTGGCCAGACCCGATGGGTGGGCGACCCTAACCGAAGGGCGTGAACCCCAGAAGAGGGCATCAGCGTTGGCGTGGAAGGGGCCCGGGAACGA
>NW_024382531.1:0-4780 GCF_016835505.1 Polypterus senegalus
TAATTTTTTAGAGATTTCATTACTTTTGTCCATAAATTAACCAATTTCATTATCATTTTTCACTTAATAACTTGAAAAAGACCTTCGATTTTTATTTTTTACCCTCACATTAAACACTATTGTAATGTGGTTAATTTTATTAAAAAAAACTTTTTAAATCTTTTTTTAAAAACCCTACTGGAAAAGGGCCTCCTCAAATTTAAATATGGTAATGCAAAATTCTTGCCATTATCACTAAATTGTCAAATACTTTAAGGTAGTAACAGTCTGTCCTCGCTTAAAACCCAAAAAAGTTTAAGATAACCCCCTTGGACACCTCCAAATTGGGTACTGTGGGCCTTACAATTAACAATTCTGCAAAAATTTATTACCTATAGTTTACTAAACCCCTTTTCCTTTCTAAAAATTAAACTTTTGGGTCTCCGATTTATTTGACGCATTGTTGAATTAATTTAATTTTAAAACAAAACATTCTATAAACTAAAAAAAACTTTTTTATAGTATGATTTGGGATAAAAAATAAAAAAATATGTTTAAGGCGTAAGGACTTTTTAAAAAAAGGCAGGTTAAAAGAAAATTAAAAATTTTAAAGACAGGAATTATAATTTAGTTTTTTCTTTTAAATCCTCATATTTGAATTTCTATTTTATAACACTTTTAAAAAATTTTTTGAAAACGTTGTATTTGGTTTAAAATAAAATTAAATGAAATAGGAAAAATTTAAAAATAATAAATCATTGGGAGCGATACTAACCTCAGAATTTTTATAAAATGTTTACAGATCACATTTCTATTTTTTAATTAACTTTCAAAATGTGGGATAAAAGCCTTTTTGGGGAAATGTCAGTCAAGTTATTTAAAGATCTTTATATTTCAATAATTTTTTTGATTTTAGACTTGACTGAATATAATGAATTGCTTTCTGGAGACCCAGTGATTCTATTTCTGGATTTTAAAAAGGTATTTACACAAAGACATGAATTTATATTTTGACAAAATTTAGAATGAAAATTTAAAATTTAAATCAATTTTTTTTAAAGCAATATGATGGTTTATAAGTGAGTAGGGCGTTAAAGTGTCTCGGTATCCCCCCACAATTTGAAATTCACGAGAATTTGTAAACATTGCCCTTATCACCCATATCCCGTTTTCTCCTTAGTTCAAATTCTTAGGTTTGTTGGTCACTCAAGAGAACTTTAAAATGTCAGTGGTCAAACAGCACTTGATGTTATTAAAACATTTTAATGCAAATGTGAACTACTCGAAATTCCAGCTACTTACTGGAAATAAAAATCAACAAAACAACAAGTGAAAAAGGTGCTAGACCTTAATTCAGTTGCTCCATTAAGAAAACATTAACTCATGGCTACTAGAGATCTTACTGTTCATGGCAGATTTATACCAAAACTAAATGCTTATCTCATATTTCCTCTTCATTTTCAACTCTATAAATTTCAGACTCCTCTTGTACCCTTCTTTTCATTGCCAGCCTTTTTGCAATGGGAAAAAAAAACTAGTAAAGTTTAATGGCGCTTGAACTTAATCATCAGTTTTATACGTTAATCAATGGCCGAGATGTCACTAGGAGGTGAGTGTTAAAACTTCTCACTGATTTCCAACCAGTTACTTCAAATGTTTGATGCTTCGGAACTTCCCCGCCCATTCCCACTTTACTTATTAAATCTTCTTTTGCTGCTCTTAGGGGTTGACAGAGATCATTGCAAAAGTTATTTTCTTTCCGTATTTTAAAAAATTGCAATAACTCGGTTTAGTTTATTCTTTCCATTTGTATATAGCTCACCCGAACTTTTCTTGCAACTTTTTGCATATTTGTTTCTCTGTTTATTTACTTGTTGTGTTCTACATATAGTCTGCACTTGAGATCTTTTAATCTCATTGTACTTTTGTATAGTGACAATAAAAAGGGATTTTCATTTTCCATCTCTTTCTGTCCTTTTCCTTGTCACACTCTCACCTTCATGTCCTCTCTGGCACATCCATAAACCTTCTCTAGCCTTCCTCTTTTCCTCCTGCTCAGCTCTATCTATCATTCTTCTCCCAATATTCCCGCATCTCTCTTCATCAAACCAAAACAATCTGCTCTCTGACTTTGTCTCCAAACCTGAGTGACCCTCTATTGTCGTCTTTTCTAATCCTGTTCCCTCCTCCACACCCAATGCAAATCTTAGCATCTCTAATCTGCCACCTTCAGCTCTGTCTCCTGCTTTCTGTGAGTACCACCCATTAACATAGCTGGTCTCACTACCGTCTTGTAACTTCCCTTTCACTCTTTCTGATACCCTTCTGTCACAATCACTCCTGACACTCTTTTCCCACCCCCTGCCCTTTTCACTTCTTTCCACAATCCCCATTACTCTGTATTATTGATCCAAGTATTTAAACCTCCACCTTCTCCCAAATCAAATCCTTGCATCCTCACCATTCCACTGACCTCCCCCTCATTACCAAAACATTTTCTGTCTTGTTTTTACTGACCTTCATTCTCTCTCTCTAAGAATCTCACTCTCCTCACGTTAATAACTGGCAAGGTTGGCCATCAACTTTCTGCACACTTTGTGCTATGGATTTAATTTTAAATTTGCCAGTTTTCCAACAATTTACACTCAAACCCCTAATGACAAAGTGAAAATGTCTTTTGAAAGGGGTTTGAAATGTAAGCAAATCAAAAACTGAATTCTCATTCATGTAAGTATTCAGACTCTTTAAAAACCCCTTGGCAACAGTTCCAGCTTTGAGTCTTCCTAAGTAGTCTCTATAGGCTGAGCACACCTGGATTTGAGCAGTTTATTGAATTTATCTTGGAGATCTTCTCACTCCTGTGTCGTTTCAGAGTTTTGTAAGTTATTTTATGGTGGCTGGAGTCCAGTCATGCTGAACCCCAAGTTTTTCCCTGTAAGTCGGAGGACCACTTTTAGGTCCCGGGTGCGGTTTAATGTCATACCCCTGACTGAACAGGGATTGCCACAAGGATCATGAGCTGTTTTTTCATGTGATAGGTGTGGCACACACTGACCAATGCATGGGCCCCATCCTATGTGCCTGAGATTTTGCCCAAACTTTGTTAGATTGTATGGGAAGCATCTGAAAATCTGTCTGGGCTCTCCCCAGTTTTTCTATGGTTTAAGTGTGGTCTTTAGCTTGGGCCACTTTTGGACACTCGAAACTGCCCCAAGCCACCCCCCATTAAATGCCCCCCCAGCATGATGCTGCCACCACCATAGCAGTGCTGCCAACACCATGCTTAATGGGAAGGATGATATTGGAGATGATTAGCAGTCTGTACTTTTGCCAGAGACAGTGTGGAATTTTACCAAATAGTTTAAATTCTGTCTCATGCAACCAGAGAATTTTTTCCTCATGCCCCAGTGTCCTTTAAATGTCAGTTGGCAAACTCCAATGGTCCGTTTATATACTTTTACTCAATAGTGACTTCCATCTAGCACTCTACCCAAAAATGCCTGATTGATGGAGTGCGAAGATGTTCATTTTCTAAACCCGGGTTTTCCTGACTTCAGAAGCTCTTTACAACCATTAGGTTTTTGATCACCTTCATGAAATCCCCATCTTGGAGGTTACTCTGTTTGGCTGGACTGCACATTCAAGGTGAACTGTGCAAATCATTTCCATTGGTCAAAGTCTAATGGAAATCACAGCTTTAAGTGTTTTTATTCCTTATCTTTAACACACAATTTGTTGGGGTCAGAATTCTGACATCTTGCTTAGGTTTTGTTGCATACGTTGTTGGCTTTACACAACAGGTACCGTGTGTTTTCTTAACATGTAATAAGTCTTTGTCACAGAGTGGTTCTCCAATGAGGTTCTAGCACATCTCACAAAATGAAAGTGAGAAAAAGTATTTAGAATTAGAGTTTCAGAGTTCAGATTATAAAGTTTCACTTATCATATGAAGTGCTGTGCATTTGACAGTATAACATTACATCCTTTCATAAGCTGAAATAATGATTCTTAAATTGTAACTGTCACTTAGCCATTGATGTTGTAACCCTGATGGTGCAGAAATTAGGGAAGTACATGTTTGCAAAGTGCTTTCTCTGTACCTGTCTTGCAAAACTAGCCATAGCTGAATTACATAGCCTAAGTGGGTGGGAGCCTTTGGACTGTGGTGTGCCGACAGTTCCTCTTATCTAAAGACTACCGTGTACTTCTGCACATAGTGATCTAATGATGTCATTTAAGCTACTTGCAAACTTTGCATGACCTCAAAATGAACTGCCATACTTCCTCTTTTTTTTAGTAAACAAGTGGTATAAAAGAGGAACAACTGCTGATGGGGGCTGTCTGTAGCAACTGAGCTGACAGCTGCTGAACTTCCTGCTCCTAGAATAAAGAATTGCTTTTACCTTACATTGGTGTCCGCTCCTGTCGTTCTTGACTTTCAGACAACAAAAGCAAACAGGATGCACCTGAACACAATCTGAAGAGCTACAGCAAATTCTGAATATTCTGTGTTGAAATGAGAATACAGTTTTATACTTTTTGAATATTTTCATGTTGTCATCATGGGTTATTGATGTACATTGATGGGAAAATGTCAAATGTATCTTTTAAAATTAACCTGCAACACAATAAAGTTTGCAGAAAATAAAGGCTGTGGCCTGAAACCTCCATACGGGTTTTTTAAAATTTAATCCAGTTTAAATAGTCATTTATGTTGGTATTGTTTCTTTTTTTAATTTTCCCCCCCTTTTAAATTTTTTATTTTCTTAAAGTTTCCCTTTAACAAAAAAAATTTTTTTTT
>NW_024382532.1:0-24070 GCF_016835505.1 Polypterus senegalus
AAATTTAAAAATAAAAAAACATTTTCTGAAAATTTTTGAAAAAAAAACTTTCAATAATGTAAATTTTACATTTCTTTAGAAAAACAAACAATATAATATCTATTAAGCAATTTAAGAGATTTGCTTCACTTTTTTTGATAAGTACATACTTATAAGTTAGGGTCCCGGGAAGAACAATTATGCATTAAAATTAAAAACCAGGTAAACGTTTGAAAGTTTAATAACTCCACTTGAAATTTATCAACATTATAGCAGCAGCGTAGAACAAAATTAAGAAAACACAATTCAAGACAGACAATGGAAATGAAGGTATGAACTGTATAGTAAGCTGGATCATTTAAAAAAATGTTCAATATAAACAATTTTAAAAGTTTCTTTTACTGAGAACTCGAAAGTTTAGACCTTCATTTTCATGCCTGTTGATTGCTTTGTTGTGTTATTGATCTTCATTTATTTTGTAACATAATAAGGTTCCAGAAATAATGTCAGACATGCCGTTTAGTACAAAAGTACCATAAAAATAATTTCAAATATTTTGAATGATAGAATTCACATAATAGCAGTTAGAGCAACCACATTAAAAATTAGTATGGTGTTTCCTTAATCTAAAAATATTTTATGCCCTGACTCATAAATTATAAAACTGTTTTTTTTTTTAAAGTAAATACGACAGTAATACCATAAAGAGAGACTCGGATTCTTGCCTCGTGATTGGAGGAATTCATATTAATATCGTCTTTTAGGGTTACAGGGTAAATCAACATTACTAGATTTGTAAAAGTGATGTGACAGAAGACAGACGCGAATGCTGGGGGCGTGGCGAACCCCTGCAGCCGGATACAATTTGGCTCGCCTGTCGCTACCGATATGCGGTGCCTACCGATTTGCGCACATGCGCACAAGACAACCAGCGCAGCCTGCTCACACATGCGCAGAGCTTTACTATTACTACCCTGCCGATCTGCGTTTTTTTACTTTGCGACACGAGTCCCCTTCCGATTTGTCTCGCGCACGCTCTCTGCTAAATTAAAATAGATTTCACGACGCTGCCTGATTTGTTCTGCACATGTCTAATGTTTTACAACACGTCATTCGTCAGGTTTGACTTGTACTTGCGAGTCATTTTTGTGTTGCCGTTCATCTCCGTCTGTAAGTGGACTTCTTACTGGAAAAGATGGCAACTTTTGAATTTTATAACGTCTTGGAAGAAGATGTGTCACCTGAAAAATTTAACTCCTGTCGAATGAAGAGAACGAAATTAAATGCGACATGTGTCTGTGAACTTTATAATGAATATGTACAGCTTTTGTAAGTACATCATTTTGATGGAAAAGGCAATAAGGGTTTTCATTTTCAGTTGCAATACTTCGTAATCTCGTGGTTTAAACATAAAACTCACAGCATTTTCTGTGTTTGGGTTAATGAATTAATGGATGTATGTCATTTATTTCGTAACACCATTATTAGCATTTGGTGGTGTGTATCTTTTAACATTTGTCGTCATTTGTTATCTTAAAGAGCGAACGGCATGCTAATAATTAAGCAAAACAATGTAATCGAGGTGTTGAATTAGGGATAGAATTAGGGATGAACGACTGTCACTCGACGGGTGTAAAGCCCTCAAAGGCATCGATATTTTTTTATTATGTTGGTATCAGATTACATCAATGCAATAGTTTCTCCATAATAAAGTTAGATAGATACTTTATTAATCCCAAGGGGAAATTCACATACTCCAGCAGCATACTGATAAAGAACAATATTAAAGAGTGATAACAATGCAGGTATACAGACAGACAATATCTTTGTATAATGTTAAAGTTTATCCCTAGGGTGGAATTGAAGAGTCGCATAGTGTGGGGGAGGAACGATTCAGTCTCTCAGTGGAGCAGGATGGTGACAGCAGTCTGTCGCTGAAGCTGCTCCTCTGTCTGGAGATGATCCTGTTTAGTGGATGCAGTGGATTCTCCACGATTGACAGGAGCCTGCTCAGCACCCGTCGCTCTGCCACCGATGTTAAACTGTCCAGCTCCGTGCCTACAATAGAGCCTGCCTTCCTCACCAGTTTGTCCAGACATGAGGCGTCCCTAATTTCTTTATGCTGCCTCCCCAGCACACCGCCGCATAGAAGAGGGCACTCACCACAACCGTCTTATTAGTTAACAAAATATAATGATGAAGGCTAAATTACATACAAGAGTAGCAACAGTTATCACAAGAAAGCAGGATGCAGGTAATAGCACTACAAATTATTAATGGATTTCTTAAACCTTATTTAGTAGAAAAAAATTCCATGGTTGAAAACAGGCAATTTTAAAATTTATATCCAAAGCCATCAGAGAAGTGTGGTGTGCATCTGATGTGGCACAGTGACAGGCTGGGCACCTGCTGTTGTCATGTGTTATAAGCTTATAGAAGTTCACATACATACATTTAAATGAATATAATGGAGAAGGCTTGCTCCTTAGAAATAACTTATTTCTTATTGCTGCAGTTAGAAGTACAATGCCCCTTTATTGTTGTTTTTGACCCTACAGGATGCCCAGTGGTAACCAGCCTTCCATGTGGCTGAACAGATGCCAGTGTACCCGAATTCTGAGACACAACTGGATGTTCTTTTCTTCTGCTTTTAAGATTCCCATTTCGAGATGATGTGCAGTTCATGTTAGATTTGGTATTTCTACAGGTAAGACTACTAAGGCTTCCAGTTTCAGCATTAATTTGTGCACAATTCCTGCAAAGCCTCCCCATATTTATTATTTGATCTGTAATATTTTGCTGGCTTGAATACTGTACTCTATGTCCGCTCACTCTGTCTAGTAACTAACACAGCTTTTTATTTTTAGACAGGAAAGCTTCAGAGTGTGAATCCTCACAAACACAGAGGCTGAGGAGCATCAGTACCAGCAGTCACTAAACGGGGATGTTGTTGTTGTTTGCAAAATAACATTTATTTTTTTAAGTTACTGTGCTTTTGTTGTTGGAAATTTAAAAGAGCTGAGACTTAATTTTAACTTAAAACAAATCTAAGGCAGGAGAGAAAAACAAAGATATTTTCATGTAAGTGATGACACCAGGTGGCACGGTGGCGCAGTAAGTGCGCTGCTGCCTGCGCAGTTAGGAGACCTGTGTTCACTTCCCGGGTCCTCCCTGCGTGGAGTTTGCATGTTCTCCCCGTGTCTGCGTGGGTTTTCTCCAGGTGCTCAGGTTTCCTCCCACAGTCCAAAGACATGCAGTTTAGGTGGATTGGCGATTCTAAATTGACCCTAGTGTGTGTGCTTGGTGTGTGGGTTGTCACCTGCCGGGATTGGTTCCTGCCTTGTGCCCTGTTTTGGCTGGGATTGGCTCCAGCAGACCCCGTGACCCTGCGTTCGGATTCAGCGGGTTGGAAAATGGATGGAAGTAATGACACCTGAGCACATCGCATTAGAAGTTCAGATATACAGAGATTGTAACACAATGTCTACTGTATGTGTAATGTAAAAGAAAAAAAAATGATGCTACATATAATGACAGTTAAGTTGTGTTTCTTTCAAAATCCAACAAAAAAACCACAGTAATTAAAAAAAATATCATTAGTTAGACTTTACTCTAAGCTGACGTTTATCTATTGTGGTGGTTCTCTTTGGTAATAATTGATCTAGAGGTGAACCAAGAAAGGAGGAAGAACAAGAAGTAAGGGTGTGCTTTATTAATGTTTGAACTCTGTGAGTGAACATCGTGTATCTACTGTGTTTATGTTTTTTACTGTTACATTGAAGTAGAAGAGTCCGGTCGTGATATGGGGCAGCAGTTAATGAAGAAGAACGGAGAGATGTGTGCCATGTTGAAGCAGTGGCTGGCCCTCCTGCCTGGCACTTCTGGAATCCTCCATCTAAACCTCTGCTCTGATCTGCTGTGCCTTTGCCAAGTGATCACGAGGTATTGGACTATTTTGTGTTTTTTTTGTTTGTTTTTTTTTTTTCTTCTGAAAACTGTCTCAGTCTCATTACACTGGCCGCCTGTCTCACATAGAATTGATTTCAAGGTTCTATTAAATAATTAGAAGGCTTTGAGTATTTTAGACCCTGCCTGTACTTTGGAGTGTCTGCTCCAAACATTTCTTTTCTCAAACGTTTCTTTGCTTTTTATTCCAGGATCAACCATAAAAACCGGCAGTTTTCTGTACTCGTGCAACAAAATCTGGAATGCTTTGCTAAGAGAGAAGTTCCAGGCTACAAATGTCAAGCATTTCCAAAAACTTCAGCAAGCCCACTTTACTAATTTGGCTTTTTCTTAATTACTTGCATTGGTTGCAATAAATTAGAAATGTTACTGTGTACACTTTGTAAGCTCTGCACTGGGCACTAACCTCTGCTGTTTTTCTCTATTGTTTTTTCAGTTTATTGCAATGGTGCCTCCCTGCATCTCCACCGTCTGTTAAATCAACTCCAACTGTCTGTGATAGAAGAAAAGTTCACAAGATGTCCTGAAATGGAATTGTGATTGGACTGAGACGGTCACAATTATGTATGCTGCGATGTGCGGAGGGGGCTGTGTGGGCTTTGGCTTGGGACCCCCAGAGGTTTATTATCTCCAGTGTCCTTGAAGGCTGCAAGTTTGTCTTTGTCCCCGGCCATTTCACCAGGCAGTGTATTTATTACAAAGGACAAGGACTCCTCCGTCTGCTTCTCATTTACTTTTATAATGCCTTCTTTGTAACTGTATATTTTTTGTAGAGCAATTTGAGCAACACTTGTAAGCAAAGGTGATATAAAAATATTATTAGTGAACAAATGTTAAGGGACAGATCAGGAAAAATGTCAGTTTAAATAGAACACATTTTTATGGAATATTGCTGGATAACAACTCTTTGACTGAGTATCATCTTGTTCATAAAGCTAAAATAGCATTTTTCCTTTTTTGACAAATTTAATGATTCACTTTTATTGTGTTCAAAACCTTTGCTAACATTTTTTTTAAATACTAAGGTAAAAATCTGTAAATATATTTGTGTTCTCCTTCCCTAATAATTTTTAACAGCTCCCTTTGTTGGTCATTTTCATTGTAGTTGTGTTCTAGTTAAACACATTTACCATTTATACATCTTTATGATTACTGAATTTTCTACTCATAATATATATACAGTTTATATACATATAAATATGGGTGTGTGCATAATTTTTTTTTGAGAAACATTGTTCACAGATCTTTCTCTTTTGTTATTTTTAAACATACCGTTTATTTCTTCAATAAAAAAGTAAGAATTAGTGTCTTGTATTTCCTTTTTTTAAAGTTATAAAAATGAACTGGCTCTGTGTCAATATGGGTGAATAAAACCATTGACATGAGAGAGTCTGCACACAAACAGCGGTGTGTTATGTTGATTAAACTTGTAAGAATGAATATCACTGCCCGCTGTCCACATGGTGTTCATCATAAACTGAACTACGTCATGCTGTTTAAATTCTGCTCAGTTAGTGAAGAATATTTTATTTTACAGCTGTTAATTTCAGTTCAGCTTTATTATATTAATAGGTAAGTTGGTTTCTCAGTGGTTTTACAGAGACACCTTGAAACAACATTAAAAACACATCACTAAGAACAAATACATAAAAAATATGAACTACAGCAGCAAGCACTTACTGTAAAAAAAGATCAAATAGATTGATTCAAGTGATAATTGCTCACTTCCTTAATTTTAGTCTGTGGATATAAAATTAAACTTCTCTGTAAGATTAATAGCCATTGGAATAAATGTGGATTTGAACCGGTGGCTTTATGCTCTTCATTTCTTCAGCATCTGACCTGATTGCACAACTGGGAACGAATTAAAGAATTTAACAAGTGGACAGTCACAGTTAATACTAAGGACAGGGACAGTCAGCACAATGCCATGCAACACAGTGTTAATTCTTTTCTTTTTTTGAAAAAGGACCATATATTTCTATAAAACTGGTTGAATACATTAGGTTTTGTAAACCTCATGCCTTAAGACAAATGGCAATTTTATTATTAATAATTGATGTCTAAAGATATTTTGAAACAAACACAATGTGCTGATAAGAGGAAATTGCAACAATAGATCAAAATGTAATGTAAAGGAAACTTTATATGATTTATTACGTGAGTGGGAAAATATATATATATTGTAATATCCCTTCCCAAATGGGCAAATAAATCCCGTAGGCAAGTGGCAGCAATTAATTGTTTTTATTCACTCTCCTTCCTACTTTTTTAACAAACCGAGTAACAACAAACGTAGTCAGGACAAGAAAACAGAAAAAAACCAGCAAAACAAACCCCACAACAAAAAAACCCAACCCACATACAAGCACCCCACCCTTCCCAGCAGCCCAGAGGCTGTTTTATTAAGAGTGGCAGTTGTTTCTGCTCGCCCCCCTTTATTTTTTTTTTTAACTATTTATAATTAAAACACTCTGCCCAGTGGCACTTTCTTTCCCAGATCGTTATACTGCCCCCCACTAGCTCCCCGAGGACACTTCAAAATGTTGATAACGAGCTGGTAATCGGATGACTCGTCAGGGCAGCTCAGGGCGCGGACGTCGTCTGTAGGAGGCATTTCTGTCTCCAGCGCTGAATCGGGCTGTTCTTGGTTTACATCTCCGTTGGCTGGTGCTTCGATCCTTTCATCAGCACGAACCCTTCCCGGTAAAGGCCAACCGATCCTGATGCAGAAACACCCAATGTCCCCTTGGTGACATCTGCACCCAGTACACTACGCCAGCGCTCGAGCACTTGGCAAGGGCCCACCCATGCACTGTCAAGTTTGGGGGAGAGACCTTTCTTCCGTCGGGGACTATACACCCACACTTTCGGTCGCGGAGAATGCGGGTGTTCTCTGGCTCTGATGTCATAATGCCACTTTTGGGTAAAGCCAGCCTTGTGCAGATGGTCCCGTGCGAAGGCGTGAGCCCTGTCGATTCGGTCCTGAAGACAGCTGGCATAGTCTGGTCCAGACTGATGTTCTTCCCTTTCTAGTGGCAAACCATACTCGAGAGGCTGGTGTTCTCAATTCCCGGCCCAACATTAACATAGCAGGGGTGCACTGCGTAGACTCCTGGACCACTGTCCGGTATGCCAGGAGAACCAAAGGTAGTTGCTGATCCCAGTCGCTTTGGTCCTTGTTTACCACCATAGCCAACTGAGCCGATAAAGTACGGATGAATCGCATCGGCCAAACCGTCTCTCTGGAGGTGAAGTGGGGTGTGCGTTTTCGAATGTGTAGCAAATCGCACACATGATGAAAAACGTTACTTTCAAAATTATGCCCCAGGTCTGAATGGAGTTCTAGCGGCATACCAAACCTACTAAACATGCCTTCAACTAGGGCAGTAGCCACGGTTTCCGTATCTTGACTAGGAATAGGGTACGCCTCCGGCCACTTGGAGAAATAGTCTACCCCAACAAGGATGTACCCATTTCCCTGACGTGAAGGGGGAAAAGGCCCCAATATGTCTATTCCAACCCACTTCATAGGCAGACCGACTTGATATTGTTGAAGGGGCAACTGATTTTTCAGGGCCCTTTTAGCCCGGTGCACACATCGCAATGGCGGCAGTGATCTTCAACATCTCGTTGGCACCACCCCAGTAAATCATCTGTCGAGCCGCTTCAGCGTCTTACTAACCCCAAAGTGGCCAGACCCCACACCCCCATGCACCGACTTAAGAACATCATCCTGAATCCCCTTTGGCACTATCACCTGCCAAGTGATCTCTCCAGTGGCAGGGGCTGCCATCTTCTCATCAGCACCCCATCCCGAATGGTCAAATTGTCCCACTGGGCCCAGAGACCCTTAACAGTCATATCCTCTGGGGCTACCTTCTCCCAACTAGCTCGGTGATTGTCTGTCACCCAGGCTCTAACTTTCTTTATCTCTGGATCCTGGTTCTGCCAAAACCCCAAATCGCATTGTCTCTTAGACAGCGCTAACACTGAGCAACTGTGTCTCACCTCCCCTATTCGCTCTCGGCCCTCCTGACGGCGGCAGTAGACACAGTTTTTCTGAGCACATGGCCTGCGGGATACGCATCTGCGTGATGTTGACTCCCCAGCGATGTTGGATTTCAAACTGAAACGACTGTAGCCATTCCAGCCATCTTGCCACTTGCCCCTCTGGCTCCCTAAAAGACATTAGCCACTGTAAGGATGCATGATCGCTGCGCAGTGTAAATGCAGTCCCTTGTAAGTAGTGTCGAAAATGCCGGATTGCTTCCACTACTGCCAGGAGCTCTCTCCGTGTGACACAGTAGTTTCTTTATTCTCTGCTTAGGGCTCGGCTGAAATAAGCAACTACTCGTTCTCCCTGGGAGTATGGTTGTGACAAGACGGCACCTAGACCTACATTGTTGGCATCCGTTTCTAAAATAAAAGGCAGGGCAGGGTCAGGTGGGGCTAAGATGGGAGCCTGGCATAAGGTATCTTTCAGAGCTTGGAAAGCGGACTGTTCCTCTGCTCCCCAGTGGAAATACTGACCCTTCTTTGTTAGCGGGGGAGGGGAGCAGCCACCGTAGCGGACCCAGGAACAAAACGCCGATAGTAGAGTTCATTTCACTCATGTTTTCAGAAATTATTAAGCCAATTTGTATACAATAAAATTGTTTATTTTTGTAATTGAGTTTATCATTTCACTGTTAAAAGAAAGACCAGACTGCCAGTTGCAGCCTTACTATTTTGACTTTCAAACATTGGCCAAGATTTTGTCTCAATAATAATAATAATACATTTTATTTAATAGGCGCCTTTCTTAGCACTAAAAGCCACCTTACAATAAAATTAAATAACATAAGTATAATTAAAACAAGAGAATGATAAATCAAAAAGCAATAATTAGCAAACAAACAAAAATAACTGGTAGTAACAGTGCAAAATTCACAATTGGTATGCCAGTTTGAAAAGATAAGATTTGAGGACAGTTTGAAAATGTGTTATTGAATTGAGCTGACGAATATGAGATGGAAAGAATTGCCGAGTTGAGGAGCACAATGAGAAACACTCGAGCTCCCATAGCACTGAGTCTGACGTGTGGTGCAGAAAGTTGAGCTGCAAATGAGGATCTGAGTGAGTGAGAGGAGTGTCAGTCTGTAGGAGATCAGTGAGGTTATGGAGAGCTTGAAATGTTAAGAAGCGGTATTTAGTATTGTATGCGGTAGTTAACAGGGAGCCAGTGAATTTGAGAGAGAAGAGGTGTGATATGTTCAGTGGATTTAGAACAGCAGGTTATTATCCTGGCAGCAGAATTTTGAAGAAGTTGTAAGCGATGGATACGTTTTTGTGGTATGCCAGATAGAATAGCATTACAGTAATCTATACATGACGTGACTCGGGCATTAACCAATAATTCAGTACTGTGTTGCGTAAGAACAGGACAAAGTCTAGAAATGTCTCAGAGATGGAAGACGGCAGTCCGAGAAATGTTACTTATATGGGAGGAATTATATAATAATAATAATAATTATTATTATTATTTAAATTTTGTAATATTAGTGTATAAATTCTCCAAAATCTGTTCCATGTAAACGATATTGTTTTAAATGTTATTGTTTTTTAATCAGAAAACCCGGTTTCCACATCTACCTGTAGTAGTTTAAAAGTCACTTTTGACACTCGCAATATGGCGGACGCACTGATGTATCGTGTCGACTGGGAAACATAGTGAACGTGGCGTCTATCTATATGTCTATGGTGATCATCATTGATTTTGAATTGATTACCCCACAAACACAAGCCAAATCTTTCCTGCTGCTGCAGCTGAGTTTTGTTTAAATCAAATGTTTAATTTTTAAGCATACTGTAAGTGCTTCATGAAACACGTGATGGGGCTTAGCTGGCTACAAACAGACAGGTGATTTTCATACTCCCCAAATATACTGAGGCTGAACTTGCAGCTTGGAGGTCCTTAGTGCCTTCGATGGCCTTCTGCTTCTGTAGAGACTTCATAGAGCAAGAAATGGCGCTGTATATTGTACAAAATTTTTATGATTTTCATAATTTGTAATGGTTCTAAATTATGTGTTTGCATGAGGACACCTGATTAAAAATTCAATTGCAATTAATCTGTCAGTTCAAATTTGTAATGGAAAGATACTATGTCATATTTCCTTCAAGCAAATTAATATTTTTCTTTAAAGCAGAAATAACTCAGGGATTACTTTCTATTACAAAAGAGTTTTAATAATCAGTTGCCTATGTATATTAAATTATTTTGGTTTCTTTATTGAACAGTTTTGTGTAATAGAAACAAATGAACAAACAGTACAACACAAATTAGTGAAAGGCTCAAAGTCGGATTAATTAATTAATACTTTTGAGCCACACAACAATGCAAAGTAGTTGGAACTTTGATTGGTTATGTCAATAATTCTGTCTTTAAAATGACATGAATATGAAAAATAAAACATTATTACATTTCTGCCTATTTATTTAGCCAGATGCTTAAGCAGGCGTCAGTTTATTTCCATCAATTGTTTAAGTGTTGATATCCCAGATACAAAAACAAAACTTCTGGCGACGGTGCTGGGAAGCGCTACTTAAATTAAATTCATTACATTGCTCATTACTTACAAAATCCTAATCTCCTCCAGTTCAGCGCATTTCTTTTCTTTACTTGTCTCAATGGGGGAAAAAACAAAGGGTCAGAATAAAGCTGTACGCACACTGCATGTGTTGCTGCCATGATGTGATTTAACTGATCGGTTACTTCACTGAATTTCTCAGTTTGCTCTCTGTGCTTTGCTTGGAGCTCGTGATGGACAGCACGTTACCTCTGCAAGGACAGTATCTCACATCCCAGTCCAAAAGGTGAGATGGAATCCTCGTCTCTCAGCAGCCTCGGCCGAGCACTTCAAGCTTAGTGCACTGAGCCCGTTGTCTGAAAGGCCGTAGCGGCTCCCACCGATGTGTTGTCTGCAGTTTGCGAGTTGCGGTTTGGCTGAATGGGGAGATGTCAGCTCAGATGTTCTCTTCTACAACGATGGCACACACTGCCTTGTCAATTTTGCTCTCAGATTGGTCAGTTTAGCTTTCGGCTCAAAAGACCTTATAAATGAGGGTTTTCACAGACCTCTGGAAAATGTGCTAACTTGCAGGGTTTGGCCAACAAAGAGCCCAGTGCAGGAGTCACCGTCACATGACTGGAGATGACAGACATGTGATTGTAATTTATTCAAAACAGCAAATAATATACAACAATGAAGTAAGCACACTGTAGGTAAACCAAGATAGTGGAATGCAAAGTCTCTTGGGAACAGGAAACCCTTTCTGGTTCAAAGGCGTGACTTTACTAAACTTTTGACAATAATAATAATAATAATAATAATATTTTCTGATACTGAGGAGAATTACAACATTTAAGACACAATATTCTGGCATTTCTTTTGCTTTTCCAGTATTAGCACAGACAGCTGAAGTGACCTCCTCATGGTGACACACTGCCAGTGTCTATCAGTCCTAACATATCAAATCCTTTTGAAATGCATTCTAAAACATGTCTTTGACAGGTTAACATTGCTAGTACCTTATAAAAGATCTCTGAAAGAACATTTTTCTTGGTGAAAAAAGAAATGCCACCTTTAATTTAACATAACAACAATTCAGTAATTAATAATTTAACACCAAAATGAAATGCAGGTATTTTATAACATTTATATTTTTAGGGTGGTATACCATGACAAAGTGTTCATAGACCCCGGTGTAGATCTTCTCCAATGAAGTCCACTTCTGGAGGTGGCACCCAGTCTGAATTCTTTGCGGCCCAGAAGATTCCGATTTGTGAGAATTGTTGGCCACATCCACTACTGCAATTTGTGTAGCAAAGTGTATTCTGTCTTTTTAATTTTTTTGTATCTTTCAGTTAAGAATTTTCCAAAAAGCAATTGTTTGTGTAAACTTAGTGTCGTATTTGGAGTACGGATGCTAATTAATGTGACTCACCACAGACGGCAGGCACCCTCAGGCGATGGTGGATGTTGTACAGTTAAGTCTGCTCTCTAAAAGCCATTTCTAATTTTATTCTATTTATTTAACATGTATATTATTTGGTAATTCTCAAGTGTTAAGTTATGTGTCACCTCCCCCTCGAGTTCTAATATACAGTTTTGTATGTTTTATTATCAAAAGCAAACAAACAAAAACAAAATAAAATTTAAAAAAGCATTTGTTCTTTTATTGCGCTGCCACAGAAATAAAACATAATTCGGCGTGGTGTACAGCATGATCATGTGTATATTTTGGATTTTCATTTTATTTTACATTTTTTTATTGATTTTGTATTAATAGTTTGCGTTAATAATTATTAGTAATTGATTTGATGTATTATTTAATTAGCACTGGCGAGAAGCTGTTTTTTTTTTTTTGTCAAGGTATGTTTTTTTATTTTTTGTCATATTAAAATAGCAAAATATATAATATTATAAAGCTGAACTATTATTTATTGTGCGAGACTATATACAGGGTGACACAGAAAAACAGGAACTTTTGAAAAACCCAATATTAATAGGAGAAATCCAACAAAAAAATTGTATTGACAGCAATTGAACCACTACAACTTGCCTTTTTATGAGACAGTAATCCAAATTATCAATGTCTGAAAATTACATCCTGTAGATGGCGTCCTCCTGTATGTATGCATTCTTCCAATCTGCTGTCGAGGTTCCCCACTGATCGTTGCAACATCTCAGCTGGGATACCACGAATTTTGTCTTGAATTCTTTATTTCAATTTATTCAGTGTCCTTGGCGCCTCGTGTAGACCTGACTCTTTAGGTAGCCCCAAAAGAAAAATCACAAAAGGACAAATCCGGTGATCTTGAGGGCCAGGGAATGTCACTGAATCTTGAGATGACACTTTTACCGAACAATTCTCGCACAGCTGCCATTGATTGCCTTGCAATTGATTACTAAATGGCGAGATTGTTTACAGCTCAAGGTCCCTGTTCCGCAGTGCTGCCAACTGTACATGGCTGCCAATACGCATTTCAAAAGTTCCCGTTTTTCTGTGTCACCCTATATATGGTAAAGTGTTTTTTTTTTTCTTTTTTCTGAAGAAATGTGTATAATATATTGTAATGGTGGAGGCTGTAGTGGTTTTGGTGAGAAGCCGTTTGTATGCCCAGTTCTTTATTTTGTTTGTGGAAAGGAAAAAGGATATAAACTTCTGTGTCTCCTCCATGTTGATTTGTTTTTGACACAACACTTATTAGGATGGATTTTAGTCGGTTACATGTGCTTACTGTCCAGGCAGGAGTGAACCTCATTCTTTAGTCAGGACAGTTCAGTTGTACTTCTCTCCGGTGGGAATTCTGGTGCGTCTCTGAAGTGTACTGCTCTGACAGATTTGTTTGCCACGTTCCAAACAGCAATATGGCTTCTCTTTGAGATTCATTTCTTAACAATAGTTTAGTTTGCTTACTTTTCAGGACACAACTGAACCTCACTCTTGAGTCCTGAAGGGTTCTTGTTTTTTCTGGACTGATTTTTGAACTGCTACTGTTTTTATTCTGTTGTGAACTCTTGTGTGTCTCTGAAGACTGACTCTCTGTGAAAACTGTTTACCACATTGATTACAGCAATAAGGCTTCTCTCCTGTGTGATCTCTTGTGTGTTTCTGAAGATCACCTTTTTGTGAAAACTGTTTACCACATTCATTACAGCAATATGGCTTCTCTCCAGTGTGAACTCTCGTGTGTCTCTGAAGGCGCGTTTGTGTAGAAAACTGTTTACCACATTCATTACAGCAATATGGCTTCTCTCCGGTGTGAACTCTAGTGTGGTCCTTCAGTTTGCACAATTGTGAAAACTGTTTGCCACATTCATCACAGCAATACGACTTCTCTCCGGTGTGAACTCTAGTGTGGTTCTTCAGACTGCCTATATGTGAAAACTGTTTGCCACATTCATTACAGCAATACGGCTTCTCTCCGGTGTGAACTCTAGTGTGTTTCTGTAGACTGCCTGTGTCTGAAAACTGTTTGCCACATTCACTACAGCAATATGGCTTCTCTCCGGTGTGAACTCTCGTGTGTATCTGAAGATGGTCTTTTTGTGAAAACTGTTTACCACATTCATTACAGCAATATGGCCTCTCTTCCGTGTGAACTCTCATGTGTTTCTGAAGGGCACTCTTTTTAGGGAATTCTCTGCCACATTCCACACAGCAGTGATCTTTCTTTCCTGTGTAAAATTTTAAACAAAAATGAAAAAAAAAAAAAAAAATATGCTTATTTTCAATTCACTGCCTTATTATCAACATTAACTCACATTAAGTACATGGTAGCTGAAATTAGGAACAACCTTTGATCAGCATAAGCAATTATACAATTTTGTTGTACTTGGAAAACACACTTAATTTGTTAATTTTATGTCCTTTATTACAACTGCTCAGTAGAGCCACATGTATAAAACTTCCTTATGCTCGGCCACATATATGAAAGCTGTTTCTTATGCAAAAGTTAGGATTTATAAAACTAGAACTTGCCATTTAAATTGGCTCAAAGTTACCTCAAGTTTTGAGCATTTGTAAGTCCCATGCAGACTTTATTTATTTGTGGTGGCAATTTAGCAACTCCAGGTGGAAAAACGAAGAACTGAATAGAAAATCTCTTTTCATTACACATTTCACATTCTCATGTTTGACAGGCTACACAAGAAGTGAGTTTTGATGTATCACAATGACATTTTGGCTAATAATTATGACTGAATTCTAAGCCGATTTAAACTCCCTACTTTCATCCTCTTTGAAGTGTGTGCTGAACTGCAGCCTTCCTTACAGAGACCACCATACAGAAATCACACAATCCCTTTTCTCTTACAGGTCTTAACAGCTGTGGGTTATTCGGCGATGACGGCTTTTCAGTGTGAACTGTTGAGGAATCTCTTAGTCACCGTGAGCCACGTAATGCCATCCGTATGGGATGGTATACTTAAGATGGTAGAGTGTGTCACAAACTCGACACAGAGTCAGAGAAAGGTTTTGGGCAGCCACCCGTATAATTGATTTACTGGCGGCAAAAGTCATTTTAAATGAATACTGCACTGATGTGCACACAACCGAGTCCAAGACAGAACTGATGGAATACAGAAAAGGTACAGACTTTTAAAGGGGAAAACAGGAAGTAAGATCATAGGGGTCGGGCTCATGGTCTTCAGCCATTGGTTCGAGCCCGGACGTGACATCACAGGGGCCGGAGCCGGCAAAGTCTCCATCCATAGGCTCGGTCCTGGAAGTGACGTCAAGAGAGCCAGGAGGAATCTCACTTGAATGGTCTACAGGAAAGGAGAGAAAGAGTCAGTGCACTCTACCACTTCCCAGCATGCCTCGGAACTGCCCTTACTCAAGCCTTTTAGCTGCCTTCCATGCGCATGTGTGTGACAAGAGATACATGCAATCGTTACCATCAGGCTGTGCAAGTCCTGATCAAAATGAAATCTGCAGCAACATCTTTGCTCTTCAGCAGTGGTGGTCTGACTTGGCCTACAAGTCCCTCTGTGATTACTGAGCTCACCAATGTGTTCTCTCTTGTTATCGATATCCCAGACAGTTGAATTGAGTAATCTTAAGGTTTTCCAAAGTCTCTAATGATTTCATTATTATTTTCCAGCTTCTTTGACTTTCATTGGCACAGCTCTTGCCCTCATGTTGAAAAACGACAACTATAGAGACCAAAGGTAGTCTGCAGGTAAGAGTAAGCTGAAGTGTTTTAGGCCTGCAAGACTAAAGCAATGAAACACACCTGAGGAATCACAAACATCTCTGGCACCAATTGTCCAAAACATTACGGTGCCCTGAAATGGGAGGACGATTCAGAAAAAGTGCTGTCATTTCTACAAGGTGTGACTGAAATGTTTGCAAGTCCCCTTAAATGAAAATCAGTAATTTGTATGTTAATTACATCTGAATTATTTAATTTGTAATTTAAAATGGTGGATTAAAGAGTAAATGCAAGAAGAATGTTTCATTGTCTCAGCCATTGTGAAGTTTACTATGTAAAACAGAATGCCATGCCAAGCATGAAAAGGCACCTTCAATAATTAGAATGTGTCCTGACATTCATCCACACTTGAACTAAAACCACTTGACACCAAAACAAACAACAAAATGTCTTCTTTCATTCACCAAAGCAAATGAGAGCAATGAATGAGTAAGCCTCAGTGCATAGGCCTACAGAAGCTGCAGTGACCTCGGAGAAAAAAGAGAAGATGAGAAAACCGAGGCAGAGTACAGCTGTTGTTGTTTCAGCTCTACAGGGGAGTGACAGGTGACACCAGGACTGGCAACCTTTGTGACACGCTGGTGACATTTATACTCACCATTACAATGTTAAAGGGTATCTACTGTCAGGACTTATTTATGTTGAGTAGGCTAAAATTTGCCAGGTTTTGATGTCAATTTGATCCAATGTGTGTGTTCATGTATGTAATTATTATCTCTCTTATGGCTGAAAACATCAAGCAGTCTAAGCCTGCACTCAATGAAGAGTGTTATAAAGAATAATACAACTGAATTAAACAGTAGTGTTACACAAATTAATCAGTCTTGAATTAAAATGCCCAGTTTTGCTGTTTATTGTGAAATCGGCTTGTAGTTGGTTGACTGGTCTACCGATTTCATGACATGGAATATGTTAAGCTGAGGACACGACAGCACTGACAGAGTGCACAGATTGGAAAAAGATGCAGAAAATTAACTACTGTTTGGAAATATCTTAAAAAAGACAACACACAATCAAATGCATTTCTGGATACATTACAGATACCACAAATAGATACTCTCAGTGCAGAGGAACTGGATAAACCTCTGGCGCTACCAGAAATACTAGATGCTATAAAGTCACTTCAGAGCGGGAAAGCAGCAGGCCCTGATGGCTATCCTGTAGAATTTTATAAGAAATTCTCCACTCAGCTAACTCCCCTCTTAATAGCAACATTTACTGAAGCTAGAGACAATCAAATTCTACCTCAAACGTTTCACCAAGCATTAATCACCGTCTTACCTAAGCAAGATAAGGACTTATTACAGTGTGCATCATACAGGCCAATTTCACTTATGAATAATGATGTTAAGATACTCTCAAAAATCATAGCAAGAAGGATGGAGAAAGTGCTGCCTTCGGTAATATCACAAGAACTAACTGGATTTATTAAAGGTCGACATTTAGCTTCCAATCTTCGACTTCTGCTTAATGTAATATGTTCACCAGCAAAGTCAAACATCCCAGAGATGATATTATCGTTGGATGCAGAAAAAACATTTGACATGATTGAATGGAACTACCTTTTCACTACATTAGAGATATTTGGGTTTGGCCCCAACATTTGTGCATGGATCAAACTACTATATAACAATCCAGAAGCTTCAGTTTGTATTAACAACATTTGTTCAGACTATTTTAGACTAGAGCGTGGAACCAGATAAGGATGCCTTGTCACCATTGCTATTTGCAGTCGCCATTGAGCCACTGGCAGTTCACTGTTGAAATGCTTACCAGATAAAGGGGATTATCAGAGAAGGACTGGAACAGAAAATTTCTCTATATGCAGATGATATGGTACTGTATATATCAGACCCACAAAATACTGTGCCTGCAGTCTTAACAGCACTTACAGAATTTCATAAGATCTCTGGTCTCAGAATTAATTTAAATAAAAGTGTACTCTTTCCAGTGAATTCTCAAGCATACAATATTAGATTGGACACCTTCCCTTTTATCATTGCAGATCAGTTTAAATACCTAGCAGTAAATATCACAAGTAAACATAAAGCTCTTTATCAACAAAATTTTGCCATTTGTATGGAAAAAATAAAGCAAGACTTGCATAGATGGTCAACTATTCATCTCACTCTAGCTGGAAGAATCAATGTTATTAAGATGAATATCCTTCCTAAGCTTCTATTTTTATATCAAAATATTCCAATATACATCAATAAATCATTTTTAAGCAATCAGATTCAACCATAACCTCATTTATTTGGAACTCAAAACATCCACGCATCCAAGAGTGACCCTATAAAACCTAAGGCATGGATCTACCTAACTTTCAGTTTTACTACTGGGCAGCAAACATAAAGCTATTAAAACCGAACATGGACACAAATAGATGAACATAAACAGGCTTGGCCGCAATATAAATGAAATCCCAGTACTTCTTTATATTCCCTGCTTTGTGTCCTAATAAATGCAAGTTAGTGCTTCACTCACTCAGAATATGGAACCAATGTAGGAAGCATTTTAAGATGGAGAATCTTGTATCTATGGCACCTCTGCATGAGAACCACCTTTTTCAACCCTCACAAACAAATGCAGTTTTTAATATCTGGAAAACATTTGGTATTAAATCACTAAGAAATCTTTATATATCCAACATCTTTGCATCCTATGAATAATTACATTCCAAATGTAACTTTCCAGCAACACATTTCTTTCACTATCTTCAAATTAGAAACTTTGTTAAACAGCACCTGCTCAATTTTCCTCATCTCGCACTCTCCTCTATGCTGGAAAAAATATTGGTTAATTTCGAGGAATCAGACAGTATTTCTGCAATATATAGAATTATTTTACAGTCCCTCCCTTTCAAAGATCCAAGAGGACAATGGAAAAAGATCTCTCACTCAACATATCAGAAAAGGAGTGGAAAGTAGCAATGCAGAGAATCAACTCGAGCTCCATATGCACAAAGCATACAATTAGTCAACTCAAAATTATATATCGAGCACATCTGTCTTGTTTAAAACTGTACAAAATGTTTCCAGGGCAAGATCCAACCTGCGAATGCTACAATCAAGTCCCAGCCTCACTGGGTCACATGTTTTGGGCCAGCACCAAATTAACATCCTTCTGGACAAAAAATTTGTAAGTGCCTTTCAGACAGCCTTGGTGTCACAATCCCTCCTAATCCACTAATAGCTGTGTGTGGTGGGCTCACAGAGGGGCTTAAAGTGGAGAAGGACAAACTGATTGCCAGTGCATGATCGAGCGAAGGTGCTCATAGTAGAGAACACCAACAGCTGAGCAGTGAGCCTGGGTGTTTGGCCAGCACACCAGAAGCAGGCAGTAGTGGTCGCTCCAGCTGAGCATTATTGAGGAGCGGGAGTGATCGGAAGGAGGATGGCTCGCCACATAAGGCGGAATGGCAGTGGGAGTTGGGGCGTGGGATGTAAAAGCCCCAGCGTGAGCGCCCATGTCACAGTCAGGTGAAGCCCATCGGATCCAGGGATCAGCGAGGTGAACAGACCAACAGGAGAAGGCAGAAAGAAGGTCAGCTGCAAGTAGGGTGGCTCCCCTGGTGCATAGCCTGGACGGGAGAAGCAGTGGAGTCACCAGTAGAAAGGCATTGTTTTAGCCTCATTTTTTAAGGATTTATTTATTGGTTTTAACCTTCACAATTCACAGTGTTTTATTGGATTATTTATTTGAAGATTTTTGAGAAACGCTGCACTTATTTATTTGAACAGTGTTTTGATTTTGATTGTTGTTTTAATAAAGCACTTTGCACTTTTTGCACCATTCCCTTGTTACATTGTTGTGCCTCACTCTCCAGCTCATTGGTGACATTACTGATGGTGTTGGGGTCAAGAGCTTCCGAAAGTCAGATGGCAGCATGGAGCAGAACCCGGATTCTCACAATAACTCATACCTTGACATCCCTAGAATTAGCCTAGTCACTCTTCACTGGACTTGTCTACCTCTGCTAGGTCTGTTTTGTAGCCTGGAGACTAAAACTGCACACAGTACTCCAGATGAGGCCTGTGGTGTTTTATAAAACCTCTGCATAACCTACTGTGACTTGTACTCCACACATCAGGGCGCTAAATAACCTGACATTCTCTTAGCCTTTTTAATGACTTCTGAACTCTCTAGGAGTCGGTGGTGATGACTTCACTACAACTCATAAATCCTTCTCATAAGACCTTCCATTGTGTATACAAACCATACATTTTTAGTTACTACATGTAATACTTTGCATTTACTTAAATTAAATTTCAGCTTCAACAAATCTGCCCAACCCTGTGTACTGTTCAAATCCCTCTATTGTGATGAATCAACAGATTCTCAATTATCTGCCAAATCCACCTACCTTGGCATCATCTGAAAACTTAACCACCTTGTTTTATTCCTATCCAAATCATTTATATATTATGCTACTCGATATCGAGAGGGTGTTCCCTTGCGCTCAGACACATCTTAAGCTATCACACAGGAAATTGTAGGGATCTTTGTGTGTGTAGGCATCCCTAAACACATCAGAAAACATTTAGGGAAATGGCCAAGTTACGTAAAAATAAGCATTTAAAGTCCGTGGTGTATGATCCACAGACCGATGTTCTAGTAGAGAGATTTAATCAGACTCTCAAACAAATGCTTTGCAAGGTGGTCAGCAGGGACAGGGTTCTCTCCTTTTGAATTGTTATAAGGATGAGAATCTCGGGGAATATTGGATATTTTAAAAGAAGGATGGGAAGAAGAGGCTCTTCCCTCTACCAATATATAGAATATATTGCGCAGTTTCAAGATAGATTTGGGAAAATTTGACCGATATTAAAAGCCACTGTCACAAAGATAAGTCGCAGACATCATAAAGGTTTGGGGCAGCCACCCATATATTGTTTCCTGGCTGCAAAATTGAAATATATTGAAAAGACATGTTCACAGGCTTGAGTCCAAAATAGTTTGGATATTATGGAGTTAAGATGGCAGCTTTAAAGGCAGGTAAGGGAAATTACATCATCAGACCCGGAACTGGAAGTTTTGTCATCATTGGTGCCAGTATCCTGCAGGATTTTCCATGCAGAGCCATTGAGAGAGACAGTCAGCACACCCTGCTGCCCCCTGGTCTGGTGTGGTATTTCTATCATTTAGGCCATTCATCCAACCATCCATTATCCAACCCGCTATATCCTAACTACAGGGTCACGGGGGATAGCTGGAGCCAATCCCAGCCAACACAGGGTGCAAGGCAGGAAAAAAACCTCAGGCAGGTCGCCAGCCCACTGTAGTTAGGCCATTCAGCTCTCTCCCAATCATTCAGATGTCTCCCAATCACACGTGTCTGACAATATATTTATATAGCAGTGGCCCTCACACTGGCCATTGTAAGGACACTACTCTTATAATCACTCAGTTCTGATAGGGTTCCTCGCACCATAACCCTCTGCTTCCTGTGTTTAGCCAATTCGGCACACCACACTGTGAACTTTCACTTCTTTTAGTTTAGTGGCACCTTATCAGATACTTTCTGAAAGTCCAGATAAATAATATCATATGCTCCACTTTGATCATATCCTTTGGTTGGTTCCTCATAGATTTCCAGCATATTAGTAAAATGCAACCTCCCTCATTTGAATCCATGTGGACTGTTTAGTAAAACTCGTGTTCTTGCCCTGTGTCACTCAATGTTTTCCTTAATAATTCCTTTAATTTATTTCCTGTAATTCAAGTTAAGCTTACTAACCTGTTGATACTTCAGTTTTCCCAATCACCCTTTCTATATTACATTTTTCAGTTCATAAAAATTGTCCCACTGTGCAGTGACTACTATAAACTATCCATCAGAGGATTATAAACTGCTCAAAAAATTAAAGGAACACTTTGAAAACACATCAGATCTCAATAGGAAAAAGAAATCCTCCTGGATATCTATACTGATATAGACTGAGTAATGTGTTAGGAACGAAAGGATGCCACATCGTTTGATGGAAATGAAAATGATCAACCTACAGAGCCATGAATTCAAAGACGCCCTAAAAATCAGAGTGAAAAAAGTATGTGGCAGGCTAGTCCATTTTGCCAAAATTTAATTGCAGCAATTTAAAATTGTACGTAGCACTTTGTATGGCCCCTGTGTTCTTGTATACATGCCTGACAACATTGGTGCATGCTTCTAATGAGATGACAGATGGTGTTGTGGGGGATCTCCTCCCAGATCTGGACCAGGGCATCACTGAGCTCCTGGACAGTCTGAGGTGCAACCTGGTGGCATTGGATGGACCAAAACATAATGTCACAGAGGTGTTCTATTGGATTTAGGTCAGGAAAGTGTGGTGGCCAGTCAATGGTATCAATTCCTTCATCCTCCAGGAACTGCCTGCATACTCTCACCACATGAGGTCAAGAATTGTCGTGCACCAGAAGCCACTGTACCAGCATAGGGTCTGACAATGGGTCCAAGGATTTCATCCTGATACCTAATGGCAGCCAAGGTGCCTTTGTCAAGCCTGTAGCGGTCTGTGTGACCCTCCATGGATATGCCTCCCCAGACAATCATTAACTCACCACCAAACTGCTCATGCTGAATGATGTTACAGGCAGCATAATGTTCTCCATGGCTTCTCCAGACCCTTTCACTTCTGTCACGTGCTCAGGGTGAACCTGCTCTCATCTGTAAAAGCACAGGGCACCAGTGGTGCATCTGCCAATTCTGGTATTCTATGGCGAATGCCAATCGAGCTGCATGCTGCTGGGCAGTGAGCTCAGGGCCAATTAGAGGACATGGGGCCCTTGGGTCACCCTCATAAAGTCTTCTGGTTGTTTGGTCAGAGACATTCACACCAGTGGCCTGCTGGAGGTCATTTTGTAGGGCTCTGGCAGTGCTCATCCTGTTCCTCCTTGCCCAAAGGAGCAGATACTGGTCCTGCTGATGGGTTATGGACCTTCTATGGCCCTCTCCAGCTCTCCTAGAGTAACTGCTTGTCTCCTAGAATCTCCTCCATGCCCTTGAGACTGTGCAGGGAGACACAGCAAAGCTTCTGGCAATGACACGTATTGATGTGCCATCCTGGAGAAGTTGGACTACCTGTGCAACTTCTGTAGGGTCCAGGTATCGCCTCATGCTACCAGTAGTGACACTGACTGTAGCCAAATGCAAAACTAGTGAAGAAACAGTCAGAAAAGATGAGGAGGGAAAAATGTCAGTGGCCTCCACCTGTTAAACCATTCCTGTTTTGGGGGTCATCTCATTGTTGCCCCTCTAGTGCATCTGTTGTTAATTTCATTAACACCACAGCAGCTGAAACTGATTAACAACCCCCTCTGCTACTTAACTGACCAGATTAATATCCCTTAAGTTTCATTGACTTTATGCTATACTCCGATTAAAAAGTGTTCCTTTAATTCTTTTAAGCAGTATATATACTGTATATTTACTAAACTCTGTAAGCATTTGAGGATAAATAACATCTGGTCCTGGTGATTTGTTTGATTTCAACCAATTCAATCTTCGTAGCACTTCTCTCTCTACAATTTCCAAATCCCTCAGTACTTCCTGTGGTATTCCAGTTCACGTCAAGAGGCCATTTTTAAAATAAATAATCGCTGAACTCGTGGCTTAGTGAGGGAGCGTGGTAGTGTGTTGCCAAAGCAGCTCCTGGGGAATTTGTGATGTGGCCGTTACTCACCTAAGTGCACATGTCAGAAACCGTCCGCATCAATAATTGTTCCCAGGAGCTGCTGATTGCCACAGCTGCCACGTCCTCATCATAAATAGAAGCGCGAGGTGGCTAGGCTAGGAGAGGGAAGAGAAATGAAAGAAAGAAATGGAGGTTGCAGGAGTGTGAAGAAAAGCAGGAAGCAGTGAAGAGAAAGCCAGTGTGTGTTATAGAGAGAGAGCGAACGAGTGAGCACTCACAGGCAGCTGGACAGTGAGCCCTAGCAGGGTGTTTGGCTGACACCCGAGGGCCATAGGTAGTGGTCGCTTCCGCTGAGCATTTTGTGAATAGCGGGAGTAACCGGAAGAAGGATGGCTGGCCGTGTAAGGCCGAGAAGACTGCGGGGAGTCAGGAGGCTTGGAAGATGAATTTCGTGGTGTGAGCATCCTGGTTATTAGGGAAGTCAAGTCTCGGTCTGGAGGGAGCGGAACCGAAGCGAGGGATTGGGAAGCCTCCAGATCAGTAGTGGAAAGAAGGTCAGCTGCAGGTAGGGCGACTCTCCTGTTGCAGGGCCATATGGGAGAAGCAGGGGAGCTGTCAGGTAAAAGAAGACACCGGGCTTAGGAGCTTTGGAGCAAAAGTCATATTTAATGCACACACGCACAGAAGGATCACAGACTAGCACAGAACACACAGACTTTGTCACTTT
>NW_024382533.1:0-7500 GCF_016835505.1 Polypterus senegalus
AGGGCTTTGCCCTTTATTATTATAGATTAATGACCTTTGTTGTGTTGTGTAAATATTGAAAAGAAGAATACATGCTATGCATAAATTTGTCTAATGACTTGTATCACAGTGAAAATACTGAGAGATAATGTGCCTTGTGTAATGTGTTCTGTGAAATTCATATGAAATAAAAATGCTGGTGGGTGTTCAATTCAGTAAGAGAGGTGCCAGAACACATTGTTTCTTAAAATCCTTAAGTGGCCTACTAAACTCTCTCTCTTGACAACGTTTTTCTGAAAATTAGTAGGAGGAACAATGACACCTGATACAGTTAGCAAGGATGAGGCTACCCTGACAAACAAGGCTCTGTTAATTCCATCAGTTGATTATTTTTCACAATTTATTGGGAAAGAAATATCTTGATATGAATAATGCAATATTCGAGTACCCTGACAAACTATCTATATTGAATATGTAAAATGCCATTGAATCTCTCTGGTTAGCACCACATTACTCTGGATGTAGTATGAAACATTGTGGGGTTGTCCATATTGTCATGTTAATTAGAAATGAAAACCAATTCAAAGTTCTCTGCTTGTTTAATAAACCTAACCTGTGATGTTGATGTTAGTTTATTGTAAAAACACTATTTTAATAATATGTATGTACCTCAGAGTAAAAGTACATGCATAGTATGTAGACCCTATAATTTTTAAACAGCATTTGAATGTCTATTTTAAATAATACTCTAATCTGAATTAGTAGTTTACATAGTACTGTGGATGTTTTTTTTCTTTTTTTAAATAATGCAATATCATCATAACCACTGTGCTTGGGAATTCCCAAAACTATTTAAAGATGTAGCTAGAATATCAGTCTTTCATATACTTTCAGCTATGAACAGGATTACATAATGAGCAAATATTAGGGCCACAACTAACAAGTATTTTGATAATCGATTGAACTTACGATCATTTTGTCGATTAATTGGACTGCAATAAAAATTAATTTGCAATTAAACACAAAGTTCATAAATTGGAACTTTTCATCAAATAAACAGATTTGTATAAAATTTTTAGAAATGTATTTTTTAAATATGCTACTTGTAGATATTTTAAACAAAATATAGGTGTTTTTACAGCATTTATATAAATAATACATTGAAAATAAATAGTAATAAATAGAAATAAAACACTTAGCAGCACTCCTGACTCTGGTAGTGCAATGCACACACACAAACCCACTTTCCTTAAAAACACAGCAGTTTTCAATAAATGAACTAAACTCGCAATTTGGCTTATGTATTCAGAATCACACTAAAACATACAGCATTAAACATGTAATTTAAGTTTTTTTTCCCCCCCAGTGTCTGTGAAGACATGTTTTACTGGAACATGTGTTGCATCATCATGACAATTATTATTTTTTAAATCTGCTGTAATGTTTGAAATTAGTCATCATACACTGAGGAAATGCCTATTACTAGTTTCCTTTTGCAACAAAGCAAGTAGTTTCATTTGTGTGAAACTACGTTCTTCCTTTGCTATGTAATGTGCCGAGTTTATTATAAGAAAGTTTATTTATTTTTGAATCACCATTAATCTTTGTGTCTAGAAACCTTTTGCCACTGCAGATTCTTTGGTACATTTGCTTTCAGCCAACACACTGTCGCAGCCTGCCACATGTCATTTGCTATCTGAAGTTTGCCGTTAGATTTTCAGTTTGAAACTGTGTAATCCTCCAACAAAATCTGTTTTACCAGCTAAACTAGTATTGCTGCAGCAACATTTGCACATTATCACGTCTTCCTTCAGACTGTATAAAAGGCAGTTGAAGTCTGATAGCTAAATAGTCTGGAACTTTTGCTTTTTCACCCGGCTCCTACCTTTTGACTCAGAATGACAGATTCACCTTTCAGTCGCGTTGATGTGCTGTTGGATTCACTGTAGCACTCTTGCTTAGTTTTTGATTTTCCTTGCACAGAAGATTGAAAAAAAAGTTTTCTGCTTGGTCTAGTACTTAAGTTTCTTCACAGCCATTTTTGTAAGCAAACACAGAAATGCTAACGTTACACGTGAATGCAAGCTTGAAAAGCAGCACCATAATTTAGCATAGTGACAGCGGCACAAAAGAAAGAAGAAAAAAAAAACAAAAACACAAATATGGCAAGTGAAAATCTGAATGTGTACTAGCTAGTGGCTAATGACTCATTTTTTAGTCACTTATCAAAAGTCTGCTGCATGTGCTACTGTTTTAATTGCAAGTGCATCATAAAGGGCTGGACCATGACTTCAACTATTCCTCCTTTTAAACTGAAAGTCACATCATTATGTCTAGCAAACATTGTGTTCATACAATATACCTGTATCACACAGTGCTGAAGAACATTCAGTTTACTGGGATGACAGCAAGTCTTCCCCTCCACAGAGCCTGTAATGGTATGTTCCCTGTTCAAATGTTTGTGCATCTCCAATGTGCTCTTGTGCTATACGAAGTCAGACCTACAACTTTTATTGTCCCTGCATTCAAAGAAATGCGTTCACAAAGTTGTGGGATACAGTGTCTTTTCTGCCACTTCCTTACCCATGTGCCTTTTTTCAAATGTGTTTACAACTGAGAGAAGTAGTGACACAATTGAGCACCACATCATATTAAGCCTATTGCCATAATCAGCTAATCGATGAAAATGATGCGTTGTCAATGCTATTAATAATCAATTATTGTTCATTAGTTGTTGTAGCTCTAGGAAATGATTTGCACTGGCTCTTGGATGGCAAAAGAAAAATTAAAATTCTCACCTCTAACAAGTAAAAATATCTATTGAACTGCGGACTTTTAGTATCTTCTAAGCCCTTCAACTGCCTTGTAATGAAGAGAAAAATGTCCTATGGAGAAAGTCAAGAAAAATTATTAGACATATCGTGTGGCATTCAAGGAATAAACATTCCAAAAGTGTTTATATTTTATTCTGATACACAACAAAAAATACCTTTTGCAGTACAAATATGAAATGTGAAAAAAATTACATGAGACAATGTATTAAGGGTAGAAAACTTGATGGATGTCTGCTGATAAAATGTACAAACATTCATTATACATTCAACAATTTTCTGATCCTGCTTATTCAATTGCAGATAGCATCTAACCTTATCAAAGTGCAAAAATGCCAAAAGCAGAACATTACCTTGTCCAATGTAGGACACAAAATAGTGCCAATTTCGAGTTACTGAACATGTCTATGTGATTTGGAAGGAAATTAAAAATTCAGGAGAAAGGCAACACAGACACATGAAGAATGCACAAACCTCACACCAACTGTGAATGATGAAGTTGGGATTTGAGGTGGTAGCTCTGAAACTGAAACACACACACACACACACACACAGTAATACAATTTGCCTGAGAGATCTCTACTCAAGCTTAAATATATACATTTTTAAGTGACAATGTATGCTAAAATGCTTAACTAAAACTGTAACCACAAAATATTTTCAACCAATTACATTAATAATGTACTGTATCAATATCTGAATATGAAGTTGAATATGAATTTTAAGAACTTTAATTTAATACACAGCAATAGAGAAGGGAAAAGGAAAACACACACACAGAAGTAAGAGAAGAGACAGCATAGTCGTCTTAACTGTAATATTTGTAGAAGATCCCCCAACAGTCTAAGAAATTTCCCAACTCAAGATTCCAACTAAAGCCGATGTCACAGTTGATGGGTATATCAAACTTGCCAACTGGACTTGCTGATCTCATAGCCAGACCATGTCAATTTATATGACTGAAATCACTGGGCATACCAAAGTAAGCAACTCTGTGCTGACCTTTCAGCACAGTCATGCGTGTCCCATTTTGTTACAGCCAATAATGTGCTGCCTAACAGAGCCTGTTGTATTATAAAGTATTAATAGGTATTGCAAGATCAGTCAGTGCTAACTTTTTTTTTTCTTTTTTCAATTCTGTCATGGTGCATAAAACATGAAATAAATGAGCTTTTCTTCTGTTTGTGATGTCCAAAACATGTGTTCTTCTGTTCCTTATTCCTCGTTGCTGCATTATATGCATTATGCTTCAGGATAAGCATATTTTGGTTGCCAGCTCTCATGCACACAAAGCCCAGCCCTCTGAGTGGGCATGTTGTGGAACAGTTGGACTCAGTCACTCAGTATGTTAGCCTATGTAACAGGCCTCAATGAATGCAAGCTGCTGAATGCCAACTGCTTAGAACTCTAAGATTATGTAAATGAAAGCTATGACTGAAAAATCACTGAAAAAATATAATTTGAGTACCAAACCAAATCAGTTCTAAGGTGTGCTACTTACTTAAAAGGTACTCTTTAATTTGTTCACAAACCAGTCAAGCTACATTTTCTCCCAAATTAAATGTAGGCTCAATTCATGTCTATACAAAAGTTTAATCTGGAACACAAACTTCCTTTTGGATTTCTATGACAACTCATGCTGATTAAAGATTCAAAATAAGCATGCTTTGAGCATTGGTTCATACATAAAGAGGAGTCTAACCCTGGAAAGCCTGGTGTCCTGTTTAGAGTTAGTCATTGCATAGCTCCCATAAAGCACCATTGTATAAGCTTCATCAGCATTTATCTTAAAGTTAAAGAAAGGTAAAGCAAAGACACAGGGATTTCCAAACATCACATTAATGAAAATCCACTAATAAGCAACCAAAGTAATTTCTGACTCTGAACCCTAGTGGTTACAAACACAATAAGGATATCTGGTCCATTAAAGGTCAGTGTATATGTATTTACATCTTACCTTGAGTTTGTCATGTGAAGTATAGGGAGCCTCTGGTGCATATATTCTGAAGATGTCTGCTAGGCAACAAGCAACAAGAAGGCGCACATCTTTATTGGGGTTCCTGAGGAAGAATTCGGAAGCTAAGTGCAGTGCCAGGGGAAGATACTGGTGCTTCTCATCTTCAGAGTCTTGGTCCATATCCATGAAGGTTTTCACGACCATCTGAAACAGAAAAAGGCATAAGAATGAAACAATTTAATCATTGAGGACAGAATTTTCTGTAAACAGACATATATATTGCCATCTCTAAATAACTAAAAAACACTGTAGAATATTAACATTAAAAGAATAAAATAATCTTTAAAACATGAAAAACTGAAGGAATATTGTGACCCTAGTCAAAGCCTTGCTCTGTTACGATAGAAAATTAAAACAAAAAACATACCACAAAAATTTTTTCAAAAAATTAAGCAACACCATGAAATTAACTTTAAGGAATGGAGAAGGATGAAGAAATAGGATAGCTGGTCTTCAATGTGTATAGTAAGTGAATGAATCTAAGTCAGACAAAGATATTTTGAATAAAAATTTGGATCAGTTAGACCAAGAAACTAACAAGCCTAGATGTATAATGCAAACAGATTCAATTTGAAGAGTTTAGAGAAAAAAAAAAAAAAAGATATTCACAATGAAACATGCAGATTGAGAATTAAGACATTTCTTTATGTAGAGAACTGTTTTCGCCATCTTTTGACCTCTTAACAGCAAATCTATACATCAAATTAGTTAATTAATTGATAAATGAATATGCCATGTTACATGACTAGCTACTTTAGTTTTCAGAAAATCAAGAACCTTTCAAGGTAATGCCATGGATGTCTGGTAGACAATGCAGAAACTCCAAAAATGAGCACTGTTGAAAAAGTTAAAAGCTCATGTACAGACATGAAATATATAAGGAAATATCCACTGTATTTATTAAAAAAGGGGGTTATTAGAGTTATAAATTATCTATATATCCACATCTTAATCCTACTTATCTAAGTCAGTGTCAAAGAAAGCTGAGCCTTTCTTGGACAGGACACCAGCTCACTGCAAGACACACTTGAAACTTATACCTATACTTGCATGACTCAGGACTAAGAGTAGGGCAGCAACGATTAGTCGGACGTAATCGACAACGTCAACTACAAAAAAAAGGCTCCAGCCACAAAGAACCACATTGGTTTTTGTAACTGCAATGCAATACATGAACGCCTGGGGGCAGTATCGTTTGTTATTATTTGTTAAGACTGAAGACTGCACACAGTCCTACCAATGAAGAACAACGTCTGAGGAGAAGAAGAATGTAGAGGAAAATAAATGTGGCTGCAATGGCGAGTCGGATAGAGGAGGGGGAAAGAGATGGAAAAAAAATTGAGAAAGAAAACTTTCCAAAGTGAGGGAGCACTGCACCGAAAAATAAAAAAATGTGAATGCAGATTATGCAAAGCGCAGCTTTCTGTTCATGGCAGCACCACCGCAATGCATGAGCATCTGAAATGCAAGTGTGTTGAACAAAAAGATTGCATAAAAATATGAGGCAACTAAAGCATTTTTTTTAAACACAATCCCTTCATTTCAAGGGCTCGAAAGTAACTGGACAATTGACTCAAAGGCTATTTCATAGGCAGGTGTGGGCAAGGTTGTCGTTATGTCATTATCAATTAAGCAGATAAAAGGCCTGGAGTTGATTTGAGGTGTGGTGCTTGCATGTGGAAGATTTTGCTGTGAACAGACAACATGCGGTCAAAGGAGCTCTCCATGCAGGTGAAAGAAGCCATCCTTAAGCTGCGAAAACAGAAAAACCCATCCAAGAAATTGCTTCAATATTACTAGTGGCAAAATCTACAGTTTGGTACATCCTGAGAAAAGCAAGCACTGGTGAACTCAGCAGCGCAAAAAGAGCTGGACATCCACGTAAGACAACAGTGGTGGATGATCACAGAATCATTTCCAGGGTGAAGAGAAACCCCTTCACAACAGCCAACCAAAGTGAACACCACCCTCCAGGGGGTAGGCTTATCGATATTCAAGTCTACCATAAAGAGAAGACTGCATGAAAGTAAATACAGAGGGTGCACTTCAAGGTGCAAGCCACTCATAAGCCTCAAGAATAGAAAGGCTAGCTTGGACTTATGTTAAAGAACATCTAAAAAAGCCAGCACAGTTCTGGAAAAACATTCTTTGGACAGATGAAACCAAGATCAACCTCTACCAGAATGATGGCAAGAAAAAAGTATGGAGAAGGCATTGAACAGCTCATTACCCAAAGCATACCACATCATCTGTAAAACACGGTGGAGGCAGTGTGATGCTTGGGCGTGCATAGCTGCCAGTGGTACTGGGACACTAGTGTTTATTGATGATGTGACACAGGACAGAAGCAGCTGAATGAATTCTGAGGTGTTCAGAGACATGAGTCTGCTCAAATCCAGCTAAATGCAGTCAAATTGATTGGGCGGCGTTTCATGATACAGATGGACAATGACCCAAAACATACAAGCAACCCAGGAGTTTATTAAAGCAAAGATGTGGAAAATTCTTGAATGGCCAAGTCAGTCACCTGATCTTAACAATTGAGCATGCATTTCACTTTTGAAGACTAAACTTCAGACAGAAAGGCCCACAAACAAACAGCAACCGAAAGCCGCTGCAGTAAAGGCCTGGCAGAGCATTAAAAAGGATGAAACCCTTGTAATTGCAAGGGTT
>NW_024382533.1:12500-70853 GCF_016835505.1 Polypterus senegalus
AACTAGAATGTTTTGTAAAGGGGAATGGTCCAAAATACCTTAAACCACTCAGATCTCTTTGGGAACCTAAAAAGCGAGACTGAATTTCTGCAAAAGGGATCTACTAAATATTGATTTCATTTTTTTTTTGTGGTGCCCAAATTTATTCACCAGCCTGATTTTTTTGAACAATTATTGCACACTTTCTGTAAACCCAATAAATTTCTTTCACTTCAAAAATATCACTGTGTGTGTCTCTTATATGAAATTTTAAAATTTAAATCAATGGCCCTTTTTGAAAGGTCTGCCCTGAGACTTATTACTTGTCATGGAACAGAGTCTTACTGGAAATGGAGGCATATGAATTGAAGGGAATCAGAGGTATAAGGGATCTGAGGAGGTGAGGGGTGTGGAGAAACTTAGAGACAGCGTGTGTATTAACTTGTGGATTTTTCTGGGGAGTATCTGGTGGCGGCGGTGAGTTCTTCGTAAGACCTTTTAGCCGTGGAGCTCAGTTTGGAGCATATTCTTTCCTACCTTGTCAATTGTGTAATTGTTTTTCAACAGGTTTGATGCATGGAAGTGATCCTGTACTTGGGAGTCAGTCCCACGTGACTGCTCTCTTGTGTTATGTATGGATGTCCACGGCTTTATTAATTTTGCTAAGACCTGGCCTAAAAGTTTCGCTGGCAATTTTAACACGTTTAAAATGATCCAAAGTCTCGTATACCTCGTGTTTTCTCATTAAACTTGTATCTCGCGAATAAAGTATTCACGAAGGCATGACAACGGCAGCAGTAGCGTGTCTATAAACCAATTTAAACTTACGGTTTACACTGCTTTGTTTCCAGATTGCTGCACCTGAAAAACTTGTATGCTTTTTTTCAGCGCTATTTGGAGCTCTTCCTTCTTTTCACGTATCTTCACAGTCAGTTCACGTGATTATGTGTGGCGTGATGATGTGACAAGCAACTCTGCCCCACGCCATCGAGCTGAAGTCCATTACAGTATATGGAGAAAAAAGGGTTCTAGTTATGACCATTACGCGTAGAATTTGAAATGAAACCCTGCCCAAGGAAGCTGTAAGGGAATTTCAGCCTTCTACCCAGGGAAGTTGGAGAATTAGTGATGAGGAGTGAGTCAGTCAGGGCTTTGCCTTTTATTAGTATAGTTTTGTAATTTATTACAAATAGCAAAAAACCCGCTTTGCAGCGGAGAGTAGAGTGTTAAAGAAGAAAAGAAAAAAGGGAAAAATTTTGAAAATAACGAACATGATTGTCAATGTAATTGTTTGTCACTGTTATGAGTGTTGCTCATATATATCTCAAAATACGCGCTTGCAGGAAGTGTGTTAAGAAGTTATGAAAAGAAAAGAAACATTTTAAAAATAACGTAACACATTGTCAATGAAACCCTTTGTAAAAAAGCCTGAGGATTCAGTGGGAAACTTAGAAAACAGCGTTTTATTATCTTGTGATTTTCTGTGGGTATTTGGTGGCAGCGTCACAAAGTCCCTGTAACACTGCATTGTTAGCTGGGGGCACAGCTCAGGCGAAATGAGGTGAATGGGAGGGGAGACGATGAGCTGACTTCCCCACCGCCTTAACTGTCAATCCCACAACACAGTCTCTGAATTTGCATAAGCACAGCCCTTCACAGCAATTTTAACTTAGTTACAAAGTGATCAAAACTCTTGTTTATATCCTGTGTCCTCTCATTAAACTTGTATCCCGATTACCGTGGGCATGACAACGCCAGCGGGAGCCTATGAACTTAATTTAAACTTCAGGTTTACACCTTGCTTTTTCTGAGTAGCAGCACTCATGAATATGTGTTGTATGTCATTCACCGCTTCTTATTGTTTCGCTGCCTTCTCAATTGTATAATGCATGTTTTGTTCAGCGCTTTTGGAGCTCTTCCTTGTTTCTCGATTGCGTGACAGTCAGTTCACGTGATGACATGAAACTCACCTCAGGGCATCGAGCTCAACTCCATTACATTATATGGAGAAAAATAGGTTCCAGTTATGATTATTACGCGTAGAATTTCGAAATAAAACCTGCCCAACCTTTGTAAGTAAGCTGTAAGGAATGAGCCTGCAAAATTTCAGCCTTCTACCACAGGGATGTTGGAGAATTAGTGATGAGTGAGACAGTCAGTCAGTCGAGGGCTTTGCCTTTATTAGTATGGATATGAAAAAGTTTCAGTTTTAACGATGGATTTTTGTTGCTAAATGCATCTTTTTTTTTTTTAAAAAGACTAAGTGCACTTTAGTTTGTATTGTTTAATATATTTCTTTTTTATTGTGATGGTCACACTAATATAAATACATTTGATTATTTTCAAATTCATATGTTTCACTGGTTATTTTAATTTAATTATTATTAATTTTAATCATGTTAATGCAGAGACATCAGGGTGACATTGACAGATGTGAGCAGATGAGGTAAGACATGCACTGGAGCCCAGAATAGGATGTGCAACCACAGGTGCAGGCATCAAAATAGTCAGGCATGAAATAATCGTGACTAGACGAAAAATAAACTGAACGATTAGTCGACTACCAAAATAATCATTAGTTGCAGCCTTAAATAAGAGTCATCTTGAATTACAAAAATATTAAGCCATTCATTTCTGGAAAAATATCATATTCTATTGAAGTAGTAAAGAAAAAGCAGACTTTTACAGAGGTGGATCAAACGATAAATGAAGTAAAATAAAATTAAATATGAACAGAAAATTCAACAGGTATGTCAATGGTAGTAATCAAAAAGCTGTACTGTAAAGTGTTTAAATGTCACAGGAATTGTGGCAGTGGAAACAAAATGTTACATTGCTGGAAGACATGGATCAAGAGAGAATGTAATGACATAATACTTTTTAAAGGTCTCACAAGCCATCTTTTTTTTTTTTAATTTTTTTGCACCTTTACAACAGCAGCAGAATGTACAGCAGAAAAAAAGTCACAGAAAAAAAATTACGGACAAAGTGAGAAAGGTCTATTTTGTGACTTAAGTGGAAATTTCGGACTTTAATCCTGCAGTTCATTTTATCCTTAAAGTAGACCATCGTAAAAGTCATCTTAAAACCAATCCAGTTCTTAATCGCTACCTTTTCAGAGATATTGTGGCATGGTGTCCTGAATTTGCGAATTCCTCGAACATCCATTAAAATAGCTGAACGCTTTCTCACTCCGATGATATCTCACACTGCACTCGAAGGAATCTTCCAGATTTACATAAAGTATGCACGCAAGTATAAACTGTACAACGCGTGTAATATAACTATCTGCAGGAGCATGCATCGCGTGAAGTATAAATCCGGCCTTAATGTGGAACCTGTGTAAATTAATTCATTTTATTTGTCTAGTTTCTCCCACATGGAGGGCAGTATAAGGACATTTCATACTGGGAATTAGGTACATAGATGATCTGCAGGAAAAGTATCCATTTATGCGATGTTCTAGCCAGCGGTGTGGTATAACTACACAATCTGTATCATAAATGTAAGGACACATTTTGCATCTTTTCTGTAGGCAGGGAGATGTACCATTATCTATTAGGTTTGCCCAGGGAGCTTCGGACAATTCGTTGCTGCAGGTTTGGTGGTTGTTTGTATGGCAGGAGGGGTGGTTCTTGAAATACATCTTTCAGTATTTCATCATTATTTAGTACTGGTTGAAGCTCATTTTATCATTTTCGAAGTGCTTCAAAATGTGGGTTGTAGGGGACAAGGGGGATGCGGTTCTTACTGTCTTTGTTTTTATATTCCACAAGGTTGTCTGTGGGTATGGGAGTAGCTTTTATTTGAATGTTGGTTGTTTTAGGAGTATAAACTTGTCTGATGAAATTGTCTAACCTGCAGTTCATCCCGGTCTGTCAAGTCTGAGCAATACAGTTGTAACATATTGCTTGGCTGAAAATGGAGCACCTCATATGCTTGGGGTGGAAGCTATCACTTCCAAGGTAGGTCTGTCTGTTGGTTTGTGAAAAAAAGAAGTTACAATTGTGTTACCTTACTGTTAATCTCTGTATTATACTATAGATTACATACTTTAAATAGTTCACAAAAGACAAGTCTACATTATCATAATATAGAATTGTGAGAAGTGGTAAGGAATAGGTACAAAATATTTGGCCCTCTTTAATGAGGAACTAACTGTGATACCCAGCTTTGCCAAGGAAATTTCACATGACAATAGGCCTTAGTTATAGTGCTGTTGGTTAATCAGGTATATCAGAAGTACTATGTAACTAAGTACATTTTTGCATAGAATATTTGTAATTTTTTTTTGCCAAAGGCTAACATTTTCAGACAGTGCAGTGTAGTGGATAAGGCTTTGGACCAAGTACTTCAAACTCTCAGGTTGTGGGTTTAAATCCTGCTATTGACACTAAGTAACAATGAGCAAGTCACTTCAACTGCGAAATCAAAAGAAATGTAACCAACTGAATATTAGAAGTTGTAAGTCACCTTGGTATCAAATAATAGGTAATAATATTAATAACAATAATAATTACGATAACAATAATAGGTCACTGGAGCTGCTTACTCTTGAACATGCTATATACAGTACAATTGTCCATTAGTAAAACAGTCCAGGTTTAGGGACCTGGTTTTTGTTGATGGTTATTGCAATATGCAACATATTCATTTGAATTGAAACAAGTAATCAGCAGGAATGTTAAATTGAGTATACGGTTCCCTCCAAAATGTCTCAAAAAGACATTTGTCCTCGATTTAATCCTCTGCTCCAGAGTTTAAAAGTACAAATAAAATTCAGACAAGATTAAAGTGCATACTTAGACTAACTTAAAAAGGTATTTAAGTATTTATTTGGAGCGAAGCAGAGAGCAGATCAGCGAGCGGAAGCAGAGAGTGGCGCGCTCCCACAGGCACGCAGCCTTTGAAAGCACCCCGAGCAAGTTCACCTGAGGTAAAGCGCAGCTGACCAGTAGAAATAACCGGCAGTGAGAAATTAAAAGTCGATCGCTTCAGCGGGTGGTGGAAACCTAAAGCGACGGTGATTCAGCCGAACATGGAAAGCGCCGAAGCACCTATAAAAACGGTAAAGATGACTTCAACACTTAATGTAAGTTCCATCTGCTCTCTGCCCATCGAGGGAATACGTTATATGTTGTGTGTCCTGCAGTATGTACAGCTCAGGTTTTCCGGCCGACAGTGCAGATAGCTTCACCTGCCAAAAATGTTTAGTTAATCTAGAGTTGGTCAGGAAAATCGCGAATTGGAGGACGCGCTAGGAATCTGATAGCGATTAGGCAAACCGAAAATTGGATCGACTCAGTTTCTTTAGACAATTCGCTACATCTGATTCGCTTCAGTCTCCAGGTCCCATGTAGTCGTGTGCGGCCGAAATCAGCAGCACCAATTCAGCCACAGGGCGAGTGGGTAACAGTAAGACGGGGTCTAAGAATCCAAAATTTAGTCCCCAAGCACCCAGGTCACCAATTGGACCCAGAACAGGTTCTCAGCTCTCGAGCCTGTGGAAACTGAGAATAATAAAGTGCTCATAATTGGCGATTCCATAGTCGGAATGTTAGAATTCCAAACTATGTTAAACCAGCAGTTAATATTAAGTGCCTCGCAGGTGCCAAGATTTCTGGCATAAGGCCGATTGGACCGTGTTGCCGATGAAGTATCTACCTTATTGCTGCATGTCGGCACTAATGATATTTATTTACAGCAATCTGAGGTATTAAAGCGGAGCTTCATCTCTCTATGCACCAAAGCTAAAACAAAATGTCGGAATTTAATTGTATCTGGTCCCTTACCAAGATTATATAGAGGGATGTGATTTATAGCAGATTGCATTCCTTTCACTGCTGGCTAGAAACCTGGTGTGCAAATAAAAAGCATGCATTTGTGAACAACTGGATGATTTTGGGAAAGGCCTGATTTTTCAGAAGAGATGGTCTTCATCCAACTGAGGGATCTATGTATTATCCCAAAACATGGCAGCAAAACTGCCTGGTTGACTGATTAGAGCACCATCCAGGCCGCAGCCTTGTGATCTTAAATCACAGGCTGTTCTTTATCCCACCTGTTATTTTCCTGAAGCTGTTACCCATAATCCCTGTTGTGGGGCAACCAGTAAATTTAGTCTTGAAACAAACCTTAAATTAATTGATAACCAAAAAATAAGGTGTATAATTAGACCAAGGGATAAAGCCAGGCCCTCCACCAGGGGCATCTGTAATAGAAATTTAATTCAAATTAAACAAAAATATACCAGCAGTTCAGAAAGAACCATGCAGTTTTAAATGCTGTTTATTGAACATTCGCTCTCTTGGCACTAAAGCTGTTTTGGTAAATGATATAATATTAGTACAAAATCTGATCTGTGTCTTCTTACTGAAACCTGGCTTAGTAAATGTGACACTGTTCCCCTAGCTGAGGCATCACCAGATGGATACTCGTTCCTTCATAAGTATAGAGATTCTGGTCGAGGAGGAGGCCTTGGAATAATTCATTGTAACAAAATGCAAATCACTCCTAAAAATTTAGGCAACATCCTTTGAGGCATTAATTTTAAATATTAAAATAGATTCCAACACAATTCTAGTGCTAGTCTACAGACCACCAGGGCCATATTCATTGTTCATGACTGAATTTAGCAACCTTCTGTCTGATTTGGCTATAAATTATGATCACGTAGTTCTGATGGGGGATTTTAATGTACACATTGATGTGGAAACTGACACTTTCAGCAAATGTTTTACTTATTTGTTAAATTCAATAGGATTTTGTCAGATTGTCAAAGGTCCAACTCATAATCATAACCACACATTAGATTTAATTATAACTTACAAAGTTGAAATTCAAAATTTAAATATTACTCCATTAAATGTAGTTGACCGATCACTTCTTAATTACATTTGATTTAGTTCTGCCCATGCCAACGCACTCACAGATTAAAACAAAGACAGTGCAACATCTAGACTGTAATTCTGCTTCAAAATTTATAGATACCTTGAGTAAGTCGAGTGTAATTGTGGAAAACCATTTAGATCAGTTAACATCAGATGTAAACATGGAAAACAATTTAGATCAGCTAATATCACATTATAATGTGACCTTGAGAGATGCTCTGAACACAGTGGCTCCTCTAAAGACAAAAGTGATCAAAGCACATAGAAACTCTCCCTGGTTTAATGAAAATACTCAAGCTCTTAAATTAGAGTGTCGAAAACTGGAGCGCAGATGGAGAACAACAAAGCTACATGTCTTTCAAATTGCATGGACAGAGTGTAAATAAATATAAAAAAGCCCTCTTTAAAGCTCGCTCAGAATACTCTTCTACATTAATAGATAGCAATAATAAAAACCCTCGGTACTGTTTTAGAACAGTGGCTAAATTAACAAATGGCAATTCAGATCAACAGTGCAAAATACCATCAGATATTAGCAGTACAGACTTTATGAACTTCTTCAATGAGAAAATTAAAAATATAAGATCCAAGATCTCATCATCACAGTACAAACCAAATACTAGCTTAGCAGACCCTGCGACTTCATTGCATTCAGCACTTTAGTAATTTTAATCCTGTAACTCACCAGGAAGTCTTAACTTTAATTACTAAAATGAAGCCCACTACTTGTTCCTAGATCCAGTGCCAACAAAACTAGTAAAAAGTGCAATGGATGTTCTTGCAGCGCCTATTCTAACCGTTATCAATAGTTCATTACTGCATGGCACCGTACCTGATGCACTAAAAGTGTCGTCTTAAACCTTTACTTAAAAAGTCAGACCTAGACCCACACATACTATAGTAACTATAGGCCTATTTCAAATTTACCATTTCTCTCTAAAATACTAGAAAAAGTAGTCGCCATTCAGCTTCAGTCACACCTTCACGATTACAATTTATTTGAGAAATTCAGTCTGGCTTTTGCACTGGTCATAGTACAGAAACGCACTCAACATGGGTTGTAACATATTCTGATATCCTCTGATGAAGGAAATTCCACTGTAATTATGTTGTTGGACTTAAGTGCAGCATTTGACACCATTGACCATTCTATTTTACTGCACAGGCTAGAAAACGATGTTGGGCTTACAGGCCCTGCTCGCTTGGTTCAGTTCTTATTTATCAAATCGATTCCAATATGTACAGAAATGTGCAGACAGTACTCCATCATTATACACAGAAGTTCAATATGGTGTCCCGAGGGCCAGTACTGGGACCTTTACTGTTTCACTTCACATGCTTCCACTGGGATCTCTCATTAGGGAAACATAATGGTAATTTTCATCGTATGCAGATGACACCCAGTTATACCTTTCATTTAAATCAAATGAAGTTTCTCCGATGTTGTCTTTAATTAGTTGTGTTAGTGAATTAAAGGAATGGATGAATGAGAACTACTTGTCTTTAAATACAGATAAAACAGAGATTGTTAATTGTTGGAGGAAATGACACTGATCAAGCAATATTTTGTCGCCATTTAACTCAGTTGGAATCCCAGTTAATTTACTGAATCAGCCCGCAATTTAGGAGTTATCTTTGATTCTAGCATGTCATTTAAAAGCACATATTACAAAGTCGTCCAAAACATGCTTTTTTCATTTTAAAAATGTTAGGAAATTAAGGCTTTCTAAATAAACAGGATTGTGAGAAATTAATTCATGCATTTATCTCTAGTAGGATTGACTACTGCAATGCGGTGTTCACTGGCTGTTCAAACTGTTCTCTATACAGCCTCAGTTAATCCAAAATCGGCTGAAGACTTATTACAAGAACAAGAAAATATGAACACATAACTCCAGTTCTTAAATCTTTACACTGGCTCCCAGTTAAGTTTAGGCAGATTTCAAAATCCTCCTTTTAACATATAAAGCATTAAATGGCCAAGGTCCGCTTACTTGTCTGAACTTATCATGACTTACAAACCTGAGCATTAAGATCTCAAGATGCCGGTCTGCTTAGGATTCCAAGGATTAATAAAATAACAGTGGGAGGTCGAGCTTTTTAGTTACAGGGCCCCTAAATTGTGGAATGGTCTCCTGCTTCCATAATAGATGCCCTCGGTTTCAGCCATTAAACCGGCTGAAGACTCACTACTCAGTTTAGCATATCCTGACTAGAGCTGCTGATTAACTGTACATACTGCATCTCTGTTGTTAGTCATTAGCACTAAAACATAAGTAACATGATAGTTATAACTGGATACTAACCCTCACCTATTCGGTTTCTTTTCTCGATACCCAAATGTGGCAATTGGTGCCACGGCCCACCTGCCAAGTTGTTTGCCTGCCTATGGTAAAGTCATCCCTGATGGAGGATCACAGGAATCATGGGAAAGAGGGGTCCTTTCATCGGAGCAACGTTTTAGCCGTGGCATGGCCAAATGGGGAGGCAGCTGACGGATGAGGTCTCCAGGACTCTAAAAATATCCAAACCTAATTATGTCATATCATCTACTGTTAAACCGTGCATTCTAAAATTTTTATTATTATGCTGTATTAAGGAATTGTTCTGTTCTGTGTATTGTATTGACCTCCTACTTTTGACACCCACTGCACGCCCAACCTACCTGGAAAGGGGTCTCTTTGAACTGCCTTTCCCGAGGTTTCTTAAATTTTCCCTACAAGGTTTTTATTGGGAGTTTTTCCTCGTCTTCTCAGAGAGTCAAGGCTGGGGGGCTGTCAAAGGCAGGACCTGTTAAAGCCCATACTGCGGCACTTCCTGTGTGATTTTGGGCTATACAAAATAAACTGTATTGTATTGACATTTGGTCACATCATGTAGAAATGACAAGATTTGTTCTATATGGTCCCCCATTTCAGGTCACCATAATGTTTGGGGCATAGCAATGGCAGGTACTGTATTAATGCAGTTATATTTAGTACTTTGTTGCATATCCCTTGCATGCAAAAGTCTACGAATCATAGACATCACCAGGTGCCAAGTATCCATTCTGGTGATGCTCTGCCAAGCTTCTAATGCAGCCATCTTCAGCATCTGCTTGCTTCAGGAGCTTGTCACTTTAACTTTCCACTTCAGCATATGGAAGGCATGCTCAATTGCAATTAAAATTGGGGGACTAGCTTTACCATTCAAGAAGTTTTAATTTTTAGTTCTTGTTGCCTTAGCAGTATGATGGAATCATTATTTGTTGTAGGATGAAGCACCATCTAAATCAGTTTGAAAGCATTAACTGGAGCTTGAACAGATAAGATGTTTTTATATACCTCAGAATTCATTGTACAACTGCTGTCAGCATTTCTATTATCAATGAAGATAAGTGTGCCAGTACCTGTGGCAGCCATACATTCCAAGCCATAATATCTTTATCACCATGTTTACGAGATGAGGTGGTATGCTTTGGATCTTGGGTAGTTCCTTCTCATCTGCACACTTTGCTCTCGCTATCACTCTGATACATGTTAATCTGTGTCTAGTCTGTCCACGAGGCCTTTTACCAGAATTCTGCAGACATTTTGAAGAACTTTTTTTGCAAACTGTCATCTGGCTATCCTGTTTTTGTGGCTAACTAGTGGTTGCATCTCGCAGTGTGGTGTCTGTATTGCTGTTCATGAAGTTTTATGCAGTCAGCATTCTCTGACACAAACAGATCTGCATCCTGAAGACAGGCATTTGAACTTTTCCTTTACCACAGTGATGTTTCTCCTGTCATCTTAGTGTTCTGTTTGATAAATCACTTAACTTTGAGTTACACATTAGGCCTCTTTCCAAAATTTCATTCTATCATCTTCGTAACGATGCCCACCTGTCCTTTAATGATGCTCAAACTCTGGTTTGTTTCATAATGTCTTGTACTGATTATTTTAATTCCCACTTCATTGGCCCCCCTGCAAAATCTATAGAGAAGATACAGTACATTCAGAACGCCACAGCCAGAGTCCTCATGCACACAAAGCGCTTTTGCTCACATCTCCCTGTTCTTACCCAACATCACTGGTTACTAGTTAATTCAAGGAATAAATTCAAGATTCTGCTTCTCATCTTCAAAGCCCTACATAACCTTGCCCCCTCTACCTCACACAGCTCCTAGCTCCATACACTCCTGGCCTCTCTCTAAGGTCCTCGAGCAGTTATCTCTTACTGTTCCACGACCAGACTCTCCACTCTGGGAGGCAGGTCCTTCAGTGTTATGGCCCCTCAACTCTGGAACTCTCTTCCTCAGTCACTCCAGAAATTGCTCCTCTTTTTCCACCTTTAACTCTGAACTGAAATGTTTCCTGTTCTACTAACTTTTGTCTTCAGTGTAATTTTATTTTATTTATTTTACTCTGTATGTTAGCTTACCTTGGGTTTGTGAAAGGTGCTCTATAAATGCAGCTTATTATTATTATTAGCAGTGGGGGACTTCCTTGGCATATTGGTCTCTTTGCAATTGAACTCACCAATGCATTCTTTCTTCCATCCATCCATCCATTTTCCAACCGCTGAATTCTTAGTGATATTCCAGATAGCTGATTTAGGTAATGTTAAGGTTTTACTGAAGTCTCTAAATGGTTTTACTTTTGTTTTTTGACTTCATGAGGGTTTCATTGGCACAGCTCCTGTCCTCAGGTTGATCAATGACTACTACAGACGCCAAAGGTAGTCAGTATGTAGAAGTACAGCCTAGGTATCTTATGACCTAATGAAACAATGAAACACACTTGAGTAATCAAAGATACCTGTGAGCGCCAATTGTCTCAAACATTATGGTACGCTGAAATGGGGGCATCAAATATAAAAAGTGATGTAATTATTACATGATGTGACCGAAATGTATGCAAATATCCTTAAAGTCTGCAATATGGATCTGAATTATTTGATTTGTAATTTTAAACTGTGGAGCAGAGAGGTAAATCAAGGCAAAAAATGCGTTTGTCTGATGTATTAACGTGTTGAGCAATCAAACCAAAAACGGAGAAGTACCAGCCCACTTAAGCACCGGCAATGAACTTGAGCAGGACGAGGGCTTTCCAATTTAAAGCAAGCAGATGCACATGTAAATGATTTAAGAGGTCGGGAGTGGAATTACCCCTTTAAGTCATAGATGTGAATGTATATTACAATGGAGTAAGCCTATGGGAACCATTAAGTTTACATTGACTCAGGCAGGGTGTTTCTGAATTTGCAGATATCCGGATGTGAGGCTCATCCTAATTGATGCACATGGTCTTACATGTATATAAAATGGAAGAGAGGTTTCCGTTTGGCTTTTGCAGACATTCATATAATGGTGTAGTATTGATCAGGGGCTATATTATTAACGATGGACAAAAGGATCAGGGGCTTACTGCTATTGTCATGTAGATATTCGAGAAAAAGATTAGAGGCTGGGTAGGAGATCAGAGGCTTAAGCCTCCGAAGCCCATGGTCACCTGCTGATTTCACTGCATTATTCCTGGCTGGTCTTGGTTTGGAGGACATCACTTGCACCCTATTTTTCTCTCTCACTCTTTGCGTTTGTACTGAAGTAACACATACTCAAAAATCGATTGCTTATGCTCCACCCTTTGTTTACATAAATTACACTCCAACTGTACAAAGTATGTACATTAGTATAAAATTAAAATATTGACAAAAACTCAGGTTGGTTAATTTTCTTTTATTCTATAATGGGGAGGTCAACCTCTAAACACTGATATACTGAAATATGGTTTCTTTCATGGATACCTATTGCCCTATACTGTATGTGCCATTCTGCTAAATTTCACCTTTCTAACTAAATGGAAAATAGTGTTTTTATTGATGAGTGAGTGGGTCAATAAGAAAACTTTGCAAGATTGCGTATACAGTGTAAAAATAAATAAGCTCAGCAACTCTGGGGATGAGTCTATAAAATACCAAAAGCTGACTATTTAAATAAGAATAATTATACAACCTTAAATTAAAAAATAAACACTGGCCATTTTTTTTTAAAGCACAGTTACCAGATAAATTTCAAGAGATGAATTTTCCCATGGGGATTAATAAAGTAAAGACCCAAATTAAAAACTTGGGAACAAATACATAAAAAGTGCCTCCTGAAAAAAAGTCTTATATTGCAGAACAAACACTTTCCTAAACAAATTAAAATAACTGGCAAATAACCAAAATCAAACATGAAGCACCTTTAATGTAATCATAAGTTTTTACATTTTTTGAAAGGAATATGAGCCTCTCTACTGTCTCTGAAGGGGCACTTGTAGCAAGGATTGAGAGATATTTCTTAGACAGGTTACTGAGATTTGGGAACCTTACTTTGTGGTGCTTCAACCTATAAAGCAGAAGAGTGTTTGGGTCTTTAGAAAATAATGCTGCTAATGCTATCTGCTTTTCAACATGTTGATTGCTTGTGCATCTCGCAGAGCTATACACTTCATCCACACAGCTGTTTAAATCTAAAAGAAATGCTGGAATAAGTTGCCATGCTGTTTCCTTCAGTTGCCATACCCGAGGGGTGAAATGTGGCTTTGTCCAACCACAAAAGATGCAGTGTTTATTCATTTAGTTACAGAGAGGTTACAAATGCTACATGTGAAATACTGATGAGGATGATCAGCGAGGAGAAAGTATTTCTTCCTATATACACAAGAGGTCTTCAGGTTAAGAAATATAGAATCAACTGCAGAGCATCCAAGAATCTAGTAGCTTTTGAATCAGTTTGTATAGGAGAACAGTATTGTATGCTCAGCTGTAATCCACAAGCAACAGCTTGCAATTAACAATTATTATTTTCCAAATGGGACAGAGTGGTATGGTAGGCAACCTGAAGAGCATCCAAACTGTCTGAAATAATGCCCATAATGTGCCTAGCACCAGCCTCTCAAGGACTTTGCTGTAAGAGTAAGAGCTACTTAGCAATAATCATTAAGGTAGCTCACTTTATATTTTATTTGGCATGGTAATAATGGTGTTGCTCTTGAAACAGGTGGAGCATTACTAAATCTCTTAAAAGAGATTAAAAATGTTAGCTAACACAGCTGCTAACTGGATGTTTCATGTTTTAAAGTCATCTAAAATTCTTTCAGGCCAGCTGCTTTGCAGATGCTGACTTGGGTAACACACTATGTTGAGGATTTGTAGAAGGCTAACAGATGTCCTGTAGCACCACTAGAGAGTGCACCTGAAGGCCCTTGTTAGCAAGCTCAAAGTGATTAAGGAAGAATTGCCTAATAGATGGGAATAGTGACTGATTTGTAACCCAGTACTGTCTGGATGCACCTCAGGAAATGTGGAGGTATTTCCACTTGGACTCACCCGAGATACCAAATTAATGTAGGAAATGGTGTATGGATAGGAGAAAAGAATTAACTGATTTAGGTTTGGCAATGCCAGTAACTAAGTAATTTGGTAAGGTTCCTACTAGTTAGTTCCCACTATATTCCTTACCTCTCTGTAGGAGGGGCTCCGAGGTTTGTGATTCAAAGCACAAAATAAATTATATTTTGGTACTAAAGCATGGAGGATCTCTTTTCATTACAAGTTTAGACAAGCCAAACAGCTACTTTCTCTGAAACCTGCCTCAGTTGTTACTTGCTAATCTGCTGTTAGCATTGTTGTGTGCAAGTATGCATAACTGAGGGAGCGGCAAGGTTTCCTCCACTACCATGAACTTTATAAACCAGTTACAAAATTGATGGATACTTAAATGCATGCAATGAGAATGAGTGAAAAGTATCAGTCATTTACTGGGACTGTGTAGGATACTACATTAAAAAGTGACTAATCTCAACATCATTTCTTCTATTACAAATTGGTGGCACTACAAATTAAAACTATTACAACTCGTGATCAAATCACATAATTGCACTCTCAAAGCATGCAAAATCTATTTCTGATCAAACTCTGTATAAGGATACAAGGGGCAATACCAAAACGGTGCGTATATTTTGACTAAAAAACTAGTAGTTATATTATCAACTTGGTACCAAAGTATCTTTTTTGTGACCTCCCTACATGGAAACACATTTTGGAGAATTCACACTTTACAAATGTACAGTTTTTGCTGTCCATTCACGCTTACTGCACAATCCAATGATTTAACTGCTACATGGTAAAACAGTAAGGGGTGTGTTTGTGTGTGTATTCAGCCTCATAAGCAATCCGATTCGTCAGTAGGGCTTTGAAATACTGATCTAAAATATAATTACCCAAATTATCAGGCCCATGGACATCATCATCATTGGGTGAATAAACAGGCAGCTAGCATGCAATGTAGAATTTTGTGGGGGATTTAAAAACATTCAGAAAGAGCATTTTAAAAACCACAGGGTCAGACACTATGTTTAGGGCAAAAACAAACCACTCAGATACTTGCAGTGTTGTTGTTCTGGTGACATACCATGTGACCCTAATATTAAGAGTACAAAATATAAGGGGTAGAGGAAAATAAAAATTAAAGTGCCCATGGCTTACTGAGAAAAATTACATTTAGAGTACTTTATTCTATTTCTTGAAACATTGTGGCTATATGCTGTAATGTCAAGAATAGATCAGCAACTTCAATAAAGTGGCACTGAGTAGCAGTCTAGTGTTACTATAAAGCCACTCAACCATGTATACTGCTGGCAGAGAAGTTCTGAACAGAGATTAAATCTGAAATAGGAAAGGCTCACATGACCAAACAAATATTATTCTATATCATTTAATATTATACATGGTACATTGGGATACTACAGTCATGGGGACATAGGGTGAAGCTTGTCTGTATTTAGTAATTTGTAATAATAGAGATAGAATTGAGGGTCTAGAGGTGATAGGCCAACTAGGGTCAAAATGACCATAATATAATACAGTTCTCAGTGTTTTGTAAGGGTGCAGATGCAAAGACTAAAATCGTTAACTTTAACTTTGGTAAACAAATTTTGAGCACATGCAACAAAGTTTAAGGAGAATAGACTGGGATAAGCTTTTAATGTGGATACTGTTCTAGGGGCAATGTAACTGGTTTAAAAATGTTTTACATGTGATGCAGGACAGATACATACCTAAATTCAAAATTAAAAGGAAATTTAAAAAAAACTTCACAGTGGATTAATAAAGAATTAAAAAAAGAAGTTGCAAAGGAAAAAACAGCTTTATAAGGCATACAAGACTAATAACTCCAAAGTGAATCATAGGGCATATGAGATCACAAGGGCAACCATTAGGGAGGCTAAAAGACAGCTGGAGAGGAAAATAGCAGATAAGGAAAGACAACCCTAAGAATTTCTTTCAGTATTATAGTTAGGGTGGGCAGTATGACCAAAATTCTATATCACTATATTTTTCTAAATTACACACATTACATTCACAGTATTCAACAGTATTTTTTTCCCCATGAATGAGTGGATGTAAAATTTTTCCACTCCAATTACTGCAGTAGCCTGGCTAAGAATAACCTATTCCACTGTCATGAGCATTGTACATTGTAAAAAAAAAATTTTAATGTGCACACAAGTATTAATACAGGTTTGCATGGTACCATGAAGTGATAGTTTTCAAAGGGGTGGCACTAATGAAGAGCAGGAATCACACTGCATGACAGATGCAGTGAAAATATAAAACCCTTTTTTATTGAACAAATTTTGCAAAACTTAAAACTGTAATTCTGTCAACATATTTTCAACCATCCAAAGAGGCATTTAGACTTGGGAAAATACCCAGAGGTGTTGTAAAAAGTTTTACTGCACTGAAATGTCTTAAAAAGGAATAAATAGCAAATATTTTTGAAAAACCAACTACACTTCAGTGTTCTCTCCAGAAATTTTTTCGCCGGTGGCATGAAAAAGTGGCGTGGGGCAGGATGGGAAATTTGTGAGGGAAAAATTAAAGGGCACTTTTTTTATTAGTTAATAATTATTAAAGTATTTTCCAATGCTCAATATGATTTCCCTTTTTTTAATGTTTGACACTTTCCAGAATATTTTTATTAAATTTAAGAAGTATCCAATCAGGATCCGCAACCCAAAAAAAATTTTAAACAACAATTGTTATGACATAAACCAAGAGGCACAAGTATTTGCTGTCGGAAGAAAAGTGAAAACAATGAAAAAAAAGTAGGAAACCTAATGAAGAAAATTTTTAAAATATTCTTCAAAGCATTGCATTTGCAGAAGGTGTCTTCAGTTAAATACTTATTCTTCTTTTTCTTCCTAGAGGCCCAGTTGTCTGCAGCTTTCCTTAATCAAAGTCCCCAGGATCTGGGCCCCCCGAGGAGATCAGCATGATATTATTTGCAGCTTTGATTCATGAAATTTTTTAAACATGTCTTGATCCTTTTAAGGGCAGAAAATCCTTTTTCAATTAAAGCTGTGCTCACTGGGATCACTAGCCCAATATGAGCTAGTCTGGCTAAATTTGGAAACGACTGAGCTCTGATGTGTGCCTTTTTTAGAAAAAATCTGTTTTGGACTGAAGTCTTTGTATGATTGACTTCGGATCATTTTGGACCAACTGTCCATTCTTGCCTGCTACTTTCATGTTTCAAAATGGAGTACCATTTTGGAGTAATGATTGAAAAGAATTTTAGCAGACTCCTTGAATCTTGAGTTTCTCATTGAAAACTTTTCAAAATCTGGAAATTGGCATGTCGGGAATCTTGCATCTAGGTGCTTAACAACGGTCTCTGGTATTTATCATATATTGCAGTTTTAAAATGACATTACATCACTCTGTGATAAACAATGGGAGATCTGACCATTTCTTCTGCCAGACAATGATGAAGGCTTTGAAAAAAATCTTCCAGGAGCTCTTTCAACTCCATGATGGACAATTTGTGCGAGCAAAACTGGCTCAATTTGGAAAGATTGACATCTTGCCTTTGCAAAGCCTTAGAAAAAATTGGACAACAAAGGTAACGCCTGAAAGCATCATCAGAGAGGAAACAAAATTATGCGTTTTAATACATCTGCTTAATCCATCGCTGTAATGTAATTTGTTCAAGGGCCCTTTCTCTTTGCAACTTAGCTAGGACACTCATCATACACTGTTGTAGTGACTGTACTGCAAAGTCATGAGACAACCATCAAACCACTGGCCATTTTCAGCTTAATCTGGGGGAAAGTTCAGAATATTTTGGGTTTCCGTTAAACCAGCCATCCTAACTGAAAAAATTTTGGGAAAAAATATAAAAGTCCTTAAGATGTCATTCAGTTTTGTTAAAAAAGGTACAGCAGCTGCTGCTGCTTGGGCATTTAAGGCCAATCGGTGGTTTACAAGTGGCAGTTGACCAAGAGTCCAAATGTTTTTTTCTTTAAGCAGTTTTGCCACAAACCCTTTTTGTTTCCCAATCAAAAAAGCCGCTCCATCTGGAACCAGTCCAACCAGATTAGCAGTTTTTAAGCCTACAGTGTCCATAGTCTCCCCCAGTGTGTTGGTTATAGTCTCCGCTTGCCATCAATCATATTGCTGGTTGATACAAAACTTAATTCTGACCTCTTTAGTGACCTTGCAAACATATTTAATGTAAAAAAAATTGTTTTACAACGGAGATGTCTGTGGTTTCATCTACGATACTGAAAAAATTTTCAGTGTGTAAATTTTCAGTAGGTTAGATTTTTTTTTCTGATGCTAAGACTCCAGCAGCTCTTGCCTTATTCTTTCACAGGTGTAATGTGATTTTTACCAACATTGAGATGTTGGAAAAGGAACAACCCATTTTTACAGTGTTCCAACAGCTTTTAAACAATGTTGTATGTGGCAACCCCATTTTGCCAACCAATACAGGATCTTAAAGCTCCCACAAAGGCATTTTCCAAGTTATTTAACACAGATACAGATCTTTCAATTTGCCCAATTCCAGTTTGTTCTAGTAAACTTTCCTAAAAGGTCAGCAGAAGACTCAATGTTGCTTTTTCTTTTTCATGGTCAAAGCTTTCTTTTCAATTCTTGTGCATGGCACGTTACCCAAGGCTTCCTCCTTGGCAGATGTTTGAATATTTCATGCACAATGAGCACCACAACCATTTTTAACCATAGCCAATCAAAATCTTTAAGCCATTGTTTGTTTTTTGCCGGATAAGCAGTGGCTAGATTTATCAAATTTGGGAGAGTGTGTCTGAAGAGATTTCCCCTGATGGACCAGGCTATGCAATGTCTTTGTCCTGAAATTGCCACATGAGGAGTTAGCTGCACCTTCATTAGTTTGTGGTGTCTCTGTTCTGGAAATAAATGAGCAGTGTTGTTTTCTGAACACTTTTCTTGCTCATGTTTGTAAAACGTTTAGAAAACCTAAAAAGTACCTAAGAATAAGACTTTTGAGTGGGAAAGCGAGAGCCTGTTGGATATTCAATGCACACTTGCACTACAGTAGGGCAAGACATGAACAAAAAAAATGGCAGATGGGTCACTTTAACAAAACTACTACATGTTGACTTTATTGTCGACATTTCCACTTTAATAATAAAGTAAACTATGAGAATAAAGTAGAATGTAGTAAACTAATCTTTATCCTAAAATCAATGTTTAATTTACTAGATTTTACCTAACTTCCAGTTTATTACTGAGGGCAAATATACAGTCGATAAGAACCTGGACACAAATAGAAGAACATACACAGACATGGACCGCAATAGAAGTAAAATCCTGCAGAACTTCTTTGTATTCCTGCTCTGCGCTCAATAAACACTACGTTATCGGCAATACACTAATAACGATTGTGCTCCACTCACTTAGAATCTGGAACCAATGTAGAAAGCATTTTAAGATGGAGAAGCTTCTATCTGTGGCACCTCTGCAAGAGAACCACCTCTTTCAACCTTCACAAAAATATGCAGTTTTTAATATCTGGAAAAAATTTGGAATTACCTTGCTTAGAGATCTTTATATAGACAACGTCTTTGCATCCTATGAACAATTACATTCCAAATTTAACATTCCACTACACATTTCTTTCACTATCTTCAAATCAGGAACTTTGTTAAACAGAACCTTCCAGATTTTCCTCATCTTGCACCCTCATCCACGCTGGAAAAAATATTTCTCAATTTTGAGGAATTAAGACTCCATCTCTACAATATATAAAATCATTTTACAATCCCTTCCTTTCAAAGATCCAAGAGGACACTGGGAAAAAGACCTCTCAATTAATATATCAGAAAAGGAGTGGAAAGTAGCAATGCAGAGAATTCACTTTGAGCTCCATATCAAAGCATACAATTATACAACTCAAAATTATATATCGAGCACATCTGTCTAGACTAAAACTCTCCAAAATGTGTCCAGGGCATGATCCAACCTGCGAACGTTGCAACCAAGCCCCAGCCTCACTGGGTCACATGTTCTGGGCCTGCACCAAATTAGCATTATTCTGGACAAAAATTTTTAATTACCTCTCAGACAGCCTTGGACTCACAATCCTCCTAACCCATTAACATCTGTGTTTGGGGTTCTTCCAGAGGGGCTTAAAGTGGAGAAGGACAAACAAATTGTGATTGCATTCACTACACTGTTGTACGCAGACTTATTCTGATAAACTGGAAGAACCCAAACTCTCCTCTTTTAAGTCAGTGGGAAACTGATGTGTTAAACTATTTGAAATTGGAAAAAATCAAATACTCAGAGGATCTGTACAGGCTTTTTCAAAACATGGCAGGATCTAATCAGTAATATTTAAAATGAGTTTATAAAGCACAGAGAATTTATTAATTTAGGTATTTTTACAAGCCTTTAATTTTACACCGTTTGGCTTGCTCTCTCTCTCTCAGGGGTGGGGATCAATCTGTTCTTAACATAATTCTTTTTTTTGTAAAAACTTGATTGCTATGTATTGATTGTAATAAAATTAATAAAAATAAATAAATAAAATAATTTACTAGATTTTCTCAAATTCCGTTATAAGGTAATGTAGTACATTAAATGCTTTGTGTTAAGTGTTCCCGACCGAGTTGTTAACCACTAGAAGCTTCTTAAGCGGACTTCCTCTTGCAAGGAAGAAGCTAGCGGCAGGGATAGCCGCACAGAATGCATTCACTTAATGATATTCCTGCTCCCTGAACATTTACAAATGCTAAGATAAATACTGTATATTTTCATGATGAAATGCATTAAAAGCGTGTATTAAACATGCATGGTGGTGTGGCGGTAGTGCCGCTCCCTCGCAGTAAGGGGTCCTCAGGTGTACGTTCAGTATAGAGAACTTTGTGGCAGGTGTGACGAGGCTCCAATAAACTGGATGTTTTAATCGGTATTGCAAAGGTTTAACTGAAATATTGTGTAAATGTTAGGTTTGTGATCTGGTGATCAGAGACACGAACACAGAATTCAATGGATGTTTTTCTGGCAGCTTTCTTTATTGCATGCATGCTGTCTCTATTTGATGTACCAAAACTAATTCCTATCCTTCCCTTTTCTTTTCTCCACATATCCAATCACCACATAACACAAAGCATTTCATGTGCTACATAATTTATGACGGGGTTTGAGAAAATCCAGTAACTTAAATATTCATTTTAAGATGGAGTATAGTTTGATGTTCTACTTTAAGGACAAACTATAAGAGTAAAGTTAACATGTCGAGCTTTAATCTCAAGGAATGGCGAGAATAAAGTGGAAATGTAGACTTTATTCTCGACAAATTTAAAGGCAACTACACAGACTGCACTGACACTGAAAACAGAGATGTCACTTCCTGACGCCCTTTTTCTGATATCTGATAGGCTGGTTCCACTAGACTTTTTTTTTTTTTTATCAGTCCTCCTCTGCCCCCACCTCCACATCTCTTGGTTGTGAAGTGTCACTCCGCTCCGCTATTAGCATGTACAGCCTCCTCTGCCTGCCCACCTCTCCATACTTCTTGCTACTGTAACTGAGCTGCTCCGCCGCTATTACCATGTACACCCCATCCGTAGCCCACCTCCCCATATTCTTTGCTTGTGAAATCTGCTAAGCCTCGTCCCCACTATTAGCTTTAGCACCGAATGATCTGCAACATTCCGTCCCATGCCTCTCCCTTCGCAACTTGCAATCCTGCTTCTAAAATATTTGCCCACCCGCCCGCTCGTTCCTTGCAAGACAGTAGGGAGAACACTGCACTTTCTGTTAATGTTTACAATCTCTGTCCACTGACACGTTAAAGTGACTTTTTAAACAACTTTACCATCATTAAAACTGCCTAATATTAAAACTAATAAATAATAATAAAATAAATAATAGTATTATTACTGGATAGTTGCACTGTTACTTTAAAACTTCATTACACCAGGTATGTCAAACTCCTACCATTGGTGGCTGCTTCAACTACCATCACGTGTCAGCGGCCGCACTGTAACAAATACTATTATACAAAGATACTGTAGCTTTCTTTCCAATACTGAAAACTTTAAAAAAAAGTAACACTTAAAGTTTAAAGAAAAGCAATTTATTTCCATACAATCTCCGTACAACAGCGTACAATTAGAGTCTTAGCCTCTTAGCTAAGTCCTTATATTATTATATTACATTCATTATATTATATTCATTGCTTATATAGGAGTCTTACAGTGTAAGATTTATTTCTTTTGTCCCGACACTTGGCATCTCTTGTTAGTAACCAATTTGTCAATATCAGGCTTGATAAAAAATCTGTGCAGCTGCAACTTTTATGAGGGATGAAAGGGCTCGACAGTAAGTCTTGGCGATGTGGGGTTTTGTAGCTTTCATTAACAAAAACAATTGTTCACAAAGGTAAGTGCTTCCAAACATAGACAGTACTCCGATGCCAACTTATGGATCTGCACATACAGGGTGGCAGGTAGCAATACAAGCCTGGCACCAATTTCGTTGTATTTTGCCATAAGAACAGAATCTGACTACAGTTCAATCAACTCCATTTGGATATTCTCAGGCGCATTCTCAACGTTGTAATAGTATGGTGACGTAAACAGCACAAAGTCCTGTTTGAGTGAACTGAAATCACGAAAGCGCTCACTGAATTCATTACTCAGTAATACATGTTGGAAAACAAATCCTCCAAAATCTAATTTTACTTTAAATATTGTAAAATAAGCCGATTATGCAAAAGCCCCAGACCTACACTAATTATACAAACTCAAAATCACAAAATTGTTAACACCACCAACTTCCGCGTCCTACTTCAGATCTTCAGCTGTAGTCTGCACTAACTGTTCGTTACAATACTAACAAAATTATATAAAACTAGAGCAAAAAACGTTAAAAGTATGCAAGCTATTACTACTTGTGATGGTTAGTTCTGCCCAGTGGCCAGTCTCAGCAGCCCAGAGGCCAGTCTCAGCAGCCCAGAGGTCTGCAACCTTTTATCACCAAGGACCGCTTTACTAGAAGCAAATTTTTCCAGGGGTGGGTTGTTGGAGGTTGGAGTTTGTGGGGTGATTATGGGAGGTTTGTAGGGCAGTTTAATACACAATTTACATTACATTTCTATTATTAAATTATAATATAGTAATAGAAATTATACAGCTTTCCATAATGCAGAATCAGTGAGAGCCCTGAGCTTGTTTTCCTGCAACCAGACTATCCCATCTGGGAGGACGGAAGACAGCGATCGCGAAGTGTGTTGCTTATGTTCAGTCTACTCCGTAATCTCATTTTGGTTGCTGTCACTGCAGAAACGTGCATCACAAAGATAGGATGTTGGAAGCGAACAGCTTCAATAGCTTCTTTGCTTTGTTTAAATTTTCTCCTATCTACATGTTATGCTGATGAGAATTTTTCTCAGCATTTCCTTGCCATAATACACTTTCAGGGTGCTAATGATGCCCAAATCCAATGGCTCAAGCACTGCCACGCAATTGGGTGGGAGGAATTCAACGTGAACATTATCTAAATGCGGAAGCATGTTGTGGTCAGCACAGTTATCCTTTTCTTCTTCTTCATATTGTGAGGTTTCTGAACCCCATCCCCCCCAAACAACTGGAACGACACGCTGAAGTGCCTCCCAGAGATTGTTTGTCTGGGTCCCAAGAGTTTTAAAACCTCCTATTTTCTTGAATGAGTGCCCGTAATAGGAATGTTTCTTGAACAACCATCACTGCAACCACATAAAAATCGCTTTTTGCGTCTTCAAATGCAGCAGTTTGCATACGTTTGCAACCAGAGATTTTTTCTCTTTTTGCATATAGCAAGTATGCCATTTCTATAGAAGGGTGACAATGAGTTAAATTTCAATGGATGTTTTTCAAATGTTGACGAACAATAAGGAAAAAGTATCACTTAAAACCACACAAAACAAAAACAGCAAAAAAACACCAGTACGAGGAATGCAGAATGATTCAATCACAAACGATAGTAATCATTTTGTACAAGTTTAGTGCTAACTAGGATCTATCATGCGGGCCGCACAGATTTGTGTTGTGGACCACGTGCTTGACATGCCTGCATTACACAGTATTCATCAAATTAAAATAAAATAAAACAAAACAAGTGCAACTAGGCAAACTGCAATAATATGGACCTTACTTCAGCTTGAGCTATATACATAAATAATAAAACTGCAACTTGCATTTATAATGCTATTTGTGGTGTAGCACTATGGAATCGTATTAGGGCCATGGTGAAGAAAAAAAAATATGGACACAGAGAAGAAAAAAACAAACTATATGGCGAGAAAAAAGTTGACATGAGGACTTTATTCTCGACATTTAATTTTGATGCTTATGTGAGATTACGTCAACATTTCCACTATAATTATAAACTATGAGAATAAAGTAGAATGTCGAAACTAAACGTCATCCTAAAATCAATGTTTAATTTACTAGATTTTCTCAAACCCTCATAAGTTAATGCAGCACATTAAATGCTTTGTGTTGTGTTTCCGACCCAGTTGTTAATCAATACACTTCTTAAACTGACTTCATCCCCAGTAAGAGTGGCACCAGGCGATCACCACACAAAATTTAGAATGCTAAGATAAATACTTGATATTTTCATGGTGAAATGAATTAAAGCAGGTATTAAAACATGCAGGGAGTGAGGCAGTAGTGTAAGGGTCCCAGGTGTATGTTCAGTGTAAGAACTTTTGCCTGGTGTGACGAGGCTCCAAAAAATAGATGTATGAATGGGTATCGCAAAGAATTAAACTTAAATACTGTGTAAATTTGGGTTTGTGATCCAATGGATGTTCTTCTGAGTGGACTCTCTTTATTGCACGTGTGTTGTCTCTCTGACGTACCAAAACCCTAGTTCCATTCCTTCCTTTTTCTTCTTTCTCCATATAACCAATCACCTATACAATAACCACAGAGTGTTCAGAACTTTAAAAATATCTTCATTATACATGTTTAATTATGCCATCCATTCAGGGTTGCGCCCATCCCAGCAAACATTGTGTGCAAGGCAGGAGCAAATCCTGAACGAGTCGCCAGCACATTGCAGGGTGAATCTGAGCAAAACATACACTAGCTGGGTCACTACATAACAAAACCCCACATCCTACATGACTTTTAAAGGAAACTGAAGCACACCAAGTAAAACCACCAGAAAACGTGCAAATTCAAGGCGGGTACACCCAAGGTAGCAGTGCTACCCTCCCGCCCGCCATGCCCCCATATGATTTACACATTCTTTAATGCATTTCATCAAAATTATATCAAGTATTTATCTTATCATTCTAAATGTTCAGAGAGCATGCTGGAATATCATGAAATGAATGTATTCTGTGTGCTGTCTCGCCTCTTAGTGCAAGAGTAAGTCAGTTTAAGAAGCAGTAGCGATTAATATGGCTCGGATAATACTTAACACAAAGCATTTAATGTGCTACATAACTTATGAAGGGGTTTGAGAAAATCTAGTAAATTAATTTTCCAATGATGTTCTACTTTAATGACAAATTACGAGAATAAGTCAACATGTCGACTTTATTCTTGTTATAAGCGTCGAGATTAAAGTGGAAATGTTGAGAATAAAGTCAACATGTCATCACACTATTACACAGTACCCAGGTACATTACACTGTATTGAAAACAAATAAAACAAGTACAAGCTGGTTTGCAGTATTATCCAGTAGTATAGAAACAGTATTTACACATTTGAACATAATGGTCCACATCCACCCTTTTAAAACCAAAGTATCTCCAGGCAACGGACGTGACTTTTTGGGAAAAGTTCTTGTGTGTCATGATGTTCAACTTTATTGTCAGCTGCAGCTTCAGTTTCAGAACGTTCTCTGTCCATTTTCACCGCAAATACCTATACTACCACTACCTATTGAGCAGTGTAGCAGTGAAGAGAGCCTCCGACAACAACTCTGTGATTAGCGGTGTAGTAGTAAAAAGGTCCCCACTTGTACAGTTTCTTGCTGCATCGTTCTGACCGTGGTTTAGGCAATTTAAACCGGTGTTGCAGTATAAGAAAAATCCATATCATAACAAAAATAAAAAACGGTTTTATTTTATAGTAATAGAATAAAAAATCAAGTAAGAGGTGAAATGTATCAGAAATAGTAAAGGGAATTAAAAGATACAGACAGTGAAATAGCAGACACTCTAAACTTGCATTTTTCTGAGGTCTTCACAAGTGAGGAAGTGGATAACCTCCTAGCGGTAAACGGGGCTAGACTACTAAGGAGGTACTGAAGGATTTGTAAATTGTACAGAGAGAAGTACTGCTCAGATTAAATAGGCTGAAATCAAACAAATCACCTGGGGCCTCATGCATAACGCCGTGCGTAGCATTCTCACTATAACATGACGTAAGCACAAAAGCCAAAATGTGCTTACGCACAAAAATTTCCAGATGCAGGAATCTGTGCGTTCGCCAACTTCCACATTCTTCTGCTACATAAATCCCTGTCAGCTGAAAAGTAGCGGCAGCACATCTGCTGTCCCGCCCCAACTCCGCCAGAATTACGCCTCTTTGAATATGCAAAACAATATAAATAGCCATTAAGATCAGCCTTCTGTGAAAAGACAATGGGAAAAGCACGGGAAAATGTAAGAATTTCAGCGAATACCAAGTGGAGGCAAGGAAAAACAACGTACTATTTGTTGGTTTAAACAATGGTATAAACAACAAAAGGAAGTTGATTGAGTGGCATAGCGTCACACGGTGGGGAAAAAAGCACGAAATGTCAACTTTAATCTCGAAATTTCCACTTTAATCACGTAGTTCATTTTGTCATTAAAGTAGAACATCAAAAACTTCATTTTAAAATTGTTTAATTTATTATTAGTTTCTCATCTCCCATCGTAACTAAAGTAACAAGTTAAATGCTTCATTTTGTATTTGATCTTCTATGTTTGTATGTGAATCACTACGTGTTTCTTAAACCGGCTTTCTCTTCCTCTGACAGGACACAGAATCCATTACATTCGTGATATTACAGCTCTGTGAATAATTCAAATACTGAGATGTATACGTGATATAATTTTCATGATGATAGGAATTAAACATGGGAACACAGTGGCGCAGTGATTGTTCATGTCTCAGATGCTTGCTGTGCCATGCACGACCTTCGATGAAATGCTTTAGTACAGAAGTACTGTCTCTTTCAAACGTACTAACCTCCAATTCCTGTCTTTACTTTTCTTTCTCCAAATACCCAATCGCCACACAATAAGCTCTGTAATAGAGATTAAGCCATCTGTAAGCTTAGAATGCCGATTCTTCAAAACTTTTAAGGAACACTGAAATATCTTTTTTAGTACATGTTTATTTATTCTATCCATCTATTCTTCCAGTGTCACGCCAGTCCCAGTAAGAATACAGCGCGAGGCAGGAACAGTCCGTAAACGGAGTGCAAGCTAATAGCTAGCGCTGCGGCACCGGGTCCTGGCATGTTTAATTCTTGACAATATAGATTATTTAAATGAAGTTAAAGTTTTATCTGTATAATATAATAAACATTTTGCTGCATTTCATCTTAAAAATGATATCATCATATGTAAACACGCACTTTATGAAGTTCCTTCAGTTTGTGTAATATTGTAACTGTAGTGCAAGTTTACAGTGAGGTAACTGTACTTAAGTACAGACAGTTCTACAAGGAGCACTTGATTGAGTGCATTTATAGTTCTTGGGATAAAACTCTTTCTGACCCGCAAGATCCATACAGGAAAGGCTTTGAAACGTTTGCCATGTGAAAGCAGTTCAATAGTCAGCATGGCTGAGGCAGCGTGTACTTGATGCTGTATACCGATATTTCTCCTTTCTCAGCTTCTGTAGATCTTTGATTCACCACTCAGGTACAGTGATATAAATACTCAGGTGGTGCGGTGAAGTAATATGCAAAAGATGATCGCTGTGGCAGCCCCTACGGGGAGCAGCTGAAAAAGAGGAAGGTGCAGTGACAGTAACTAAGCGCTAAAGCAGCTATCGCATTTAGAATAGTTTGACGTTCCGTGGAATATTATATTGTTACTGGTTAATTACAATCAGATGAATTAAATTAACAAACAATATGCGGTTAATTTCAGTGTATTTATAAAGCAGAGTCAGGGACGTTGATCTGTAGCACTGCTTTGATGCTGGGTGCCGCCAGTCTGCAAAACCGGTAGAACTTGTGTACTGACAGGATATGAGGTACATGAGATAATGCGTGGCTTTACGTAAGCTTAGGTTTTATACATAGTGATTTGAACATGGAAACATTTCTGTGCGAGTGCACCATTTATACATGAGGCCCAGGACCAGATAATATTTACACTTGAGTTCTTAAGGATTTACATATGTAAACCTTTGACACATATTTTTAGGAGATCACGCACACTGGGGAGATTCTGGAGGACTGGAAAATGGAACTATTATCGGTTATATAAAAAGGTGGCCAGGCAAATCCAAGCAACTATAGGCCAGGAAGCTTAACATGCATCACAGGAAAATTAATGGAAGGAATTAAGGATAACATTGACATGACACATAACATGACAAGTGCAGGAGTTTTACTGACCAGTCAGCATGGGTTCAGAAAAGGAGGTCATGTTTTAGTAACATGTTGGAATTCTATGAGGAAGCAACAAAGGCTATGATCAAAGTGGAGTATATGATATTAATTATTAGTAATATAAACATATACAAACACATATACACATACACATTATTTATATAGGAATATAAGTAATAAGCCGGTTAATTTTGCAGATGATACCAAGAAAGTTGGATTGGCAGATAAGTTGAATCGTTATATCATTACAGAAGGACTTGGCCAGCATATTAAGCGGCAGATTTGTGACAGAAGAAATTCAATGTCAGTAAAAGTAAAGTATTACACATAGGAAGCAAAAATATTACATTTGAATACACAATGGGTAGTCTGAAAATCAAGAGTACACCTTTTGGACAATTTTGGAGTCATAGTGGACTCTACACTATTAACTTCCCGATAGTGTTTGGAAGCCATTAAGTTGGCCAACAGAATGTTAGGTTATATAGCATGATGTGGAGTACAAGTCCAAGGAGGTTATGTTCAAGCTTAAACACGTGCTGTGAGGCCTCACCTGGAGTACTGTGTGCAGTTTTGGTCTCCAGGGACCTGATGTATAAAAGGTACATGCACACAAAAATGTTGGTATGCCCATTTCAAACTCACATAGTGATGTTTAAAACTAAACTTGGTGTAAAGCCACATTCTCACGCCAGCTCAAACCATGGCACACACAAGTTTTTGGTTCAGTTTTGCAAACTGGCGACCCATCTAAAGCAGTACTACTGTTCCTGGGTGACTTCTCTATTTTTTAGATTCACATCCCTGACACGGCTTTATCAAATACACTGAAATGAAACTAAAAAAACAATATGTGGTTAAGGCATCTGATTGTAATCAATCTGTAACCATATAATAGTGCATGGAATGGCCAAGCTATTCAAATACCATAGCTTCTTTTTGTTGTTAAACGTCTGAGTGGTACACTGAGAGTAACCCACTGTATCCAAGTGTGGAATCACAGCTATACAGCAGCTGATCAGAAAGCTCTATGGCAGACTGTCAAGAGTGGAGAGAATTATTGGGGTGCAGCTTCTAACACATGTTGCCTCAGATATGCGCACAGTCAATTTAAACTCCTTCTATTCAGCAAGTGCTTCAGAACCTTTCCTGCAGGAACATCACAGTTCAGAAACAGTTTTATCTCAAGAGCTATAAACGTACTCAATCAGTCCATCAAGTGTTCCCGATAAAACTGTTTGTACTTATTAGTACAATTACCTCACTGTAAACTTGCATTAAAGTTGTAATACTGCACAACCTGAGCCACTTATGCTTTCATATTTTTAATTGTTTTTAAATCATATTATTGCTATTTTACCATTTATAGGAAAATAAAATATGGAGGATATGCATATTGAATCTAATTGTACCAAACAATAACAATAAGGAATTCAATTCAATAGATGAAACCGTGCTAATTTCTTGGAGCTATTGATATCTTAGATGAAATTCAGTAAAGCATATTGCATTATAAATATACATTTTTAACTTCATTTAAATAATGTACACTTATTAATTAAATGTGTAGACACTGTGGACAGTGGTAGCAATGAACTGGCGCATTGTCTAGGGATTGTTCCTGCCTTGCGCTGTATGCTTGCTGGGACTTGCACAATCCTGGATGGATAGATGGAATAATTAAACATGTACTACAAAGATATTTCAATGTTCCTTAAAAGTTTTGAAAAATCAGCGTTCTAAGCTTACAGGACGGTTGACTATTATTAAAGAGTTGATTGTGTTACGATTGGTTACTTGGAGAAAGAAAAGGCGGACAGGAATTGGGGGTTAGTACATTTGAAAGACAATACTGCTGCAATAAATTATTTCATCAAGGGAAGAGCAAAGCACAGCAAGCATCTTGTGGGAGGAACAATCTCTGGATGGGGCACCAGCATGTCGATTATCACTGCACCACCATGCCCCCATGTTTAATAAATGCTTTAATTCATTTCATCATGAAAATGACATCAACCATACATCTTAGTATTTAAATTGATCAGAAAGTAATATCATGAATGTAATGTATTGTGTCTTGTCGGCATAAGAAAACCCGTTTAAAAAGTGCATGAGTGATTCAAATACATAGAGTACACAGAAGAACACATAGAATACAAAGTATTTAACATACTACTTTAGTTCTGATGGGATTTGAGAAACTAGTAAATTAAAAGATTTTAAGATGAAGTTTATGAATTATGTAGTGCTGAGCCATTTTCAGTTTAAGCAAAAGCAGATTAAGATGTGACCTGATTGATGTGTTTAAAATTATGAAAGGAATTACAGTGGATCAAGACTTATTTTAAAACGAGTTCATCAAAAATATAGGGATCTAGTTGGAAATTTAAGGGTAAATTTCACACAAACATTAGAAAGTTTTTCTTTACACAGAGAACCACAGACACATGGAATAAGCTACCAAGTAGCATGGTAGACATGGTAAGACTAAGAATTTTCAAAAAACTAGACTTAATGTGTTTTTTTAGAAGAATTAAGTGGACAGGACTGGTGAGCTTCTAATATGAGATGCATCTAATATTCATTTCAAATTCACATTAAAATCTAATTGAGTTTTATTGCTCTGAAATAAAAATCAAGAGGAATATATTTTGGTGTAGAATATTTTATTCCGTAACAGAGAATTGGTCAAGGAACTGAATATCTTTGTCAAGAAATCAACTCCAGCTGGAAATAACATTGCTATAAATATAATTTAAAATCAAAATATGTTTGATGTACTGTACACATGTCCGTGCAGTTTAAACTTTAAAAATTTAATTCTAAAAAATGTTCTAAACATAACTGAATGACTGCTTTGATTACTATGCTCTAAAAATGACAAAAATGGCTTGTTTGTATTCATACTGGTTTAACTGGTACTAATTTGTCAAAACTAGTTAATGTTTTCATTCAACTACTTCTTCAGGCTAAATAAGTTAACATGCATGTTTTCATACAGTACTTTCATACTGTACTTTAAATTCCACGGACATTCAACAAAACAGAAAATGCCTTTATATTTGCATGCCTGCTTAGCCAAATTAAGATTACATGGCCTCATATCAGATCTGCCAATTAATAAAACACACAGACACACTTCCATTGGGATGTCGTAAGGAAAACAAGCATTGTGATTGATAGATAGATAAATAAATAAAATAAATATGTATAAATAAATACAAGGAGAAAGTGCAAAAGTCACATAAAACAGCTATGAAAGGAAGACTCAAAATGGATGCAAGATCCAGTAGCACTAATCAATATATCCTTGTCACCCAAAACATATATTTTAATTCTGAATCTTGTGGGGTCAAATTGCATTTTAGATCAGACCAGATCAGGTTACAAGTTTGCTATTCATGGAGTGTGACATGACTATTAAAACATCAGAGTATACAAGGTAAAATATGATGGTATTCTGGATCACGAGTTCTGTAGTACAAATTGTAGGATATTATCTTTCAAGGTAAACGAACATTTTACCCTCCGAATTAACACTTAAAACACAAACTAAAGCAACAATAATTCTTAATTGATTTTCTTCAGTAAATATTTCCACAGTGTAAATAATACCACTTAACACATAAGAAAATAAAAAGTTGGAAACATCACCCAGGGCGAGAGATTTGTCAAAAACACATTTCAAATACAATGTTTAGATAAAGCAGATAAATCAACTACTCAAATTTAGAAGCACCACAGCATTTAAAGACACCATACAAGGTTTCCACACTCTTCACAATGCAAAGTTTAAATAAAAAGAAAAGGTTTCAAGGTGGATGATCATTTCCCAAATAGAGTGGATATCTGAATCATTATGAATATCGGTTAAAAATTCTTAAGACTAAAACACATGTTTCCATTTAGGTACATGACAAAGGCAAGGCAAACTCTAAGATGCAATAAACTTTAAAAGAATACTCCACCCAGAAAGCTGATAATTTATGTTACTTGCACCATGTAATGTTTTAGCTATGACTGAGAAAAAATGTTATGGCCATTCTCCCTAAAACAGTTTACATTTCTGGCAGAACACTAGTCTAAGGTCAAACACAAATAATATTAAAAAATGGTCTATGAAAGGATCTCCCATTACTCACGTTACAAAAACCACAAGTCATCTAGTCATATGCTCATAAAGGGCAACACATACATTTTATGCTACAATGTTTTCAAATGAAGAGTGACAGAGACACCACCTCCTGTATGTGCATCTTGCATCACAAGTATTATGCTTATTAGTTATAGTGATAGGAGTTTGGGAGATGCAGAGAGGTAAAGGACTCTAAGCATAATTTCACCTCAGGAAGCACAGTGGTACAATGGTTAGCACTACAACCTTACAGCTCAGGTCATAATAATGGACACACTAATCAGTCCAGCATAGTTGGCACATGCTATCCTATCCTCAGAGACAATGAAGATGATTGCAGAATTAATCCCCAAAAAACTAGTTCAGTTTCTCCTTCCCCGTTGACTTCAATGCATATTGCTTACTTCCAGAACCTTTCAGTGGGGTTCACTATATTAGTCATCAACAGAAGGTCACATGTAAACTGCAGTCCTGTCGGTGGTGATACATTCTGATAAACAGAACAACTCTATTATAAAATACAACTAGCGGTCTTCTGAAAAAGTACCTCATCAGAAATCTTCATAGGCTTTGAACCTTCTGGAGGATATCTAGAACTATATTGACATCTCTGTAAGTCACATCAGACTGCTAGGTTTCAATAACAAATGAAGAATGGCCTGACTGATTACTGAAATGAGACAGTTTTTTATTAATACACGTACTACAGATGTATATATTTTTGTACACCTGTTTTAAGGCATTTTCTAAATTAATATTGAAGTACTCATTGATTAAATTTATTCCATTTGTAAAACAAAACAGACTCATGGTTCCATATTTTATATAAAAGATTGCTTTACAGCAGCAAATGTAACTTGACACTCATTACAGATATTTGAAATTTCATATGAAAAAAATTAAACCACATTGTTGGGTAACAGAAAAGACACCATTCAATAAGGAAAAGGAATGAAATTCAACTGTGTATAAAAAACATTCTAGTTCAATATGTAGTAAGCACAACATAAGTCTAATTTAAAACTGTCTAAATATACCCACCACAAGATCTAACTTCTAGGAATGCCTGACACTTAAACTATTTCAAGCAAATAAACCACACATATCTTTATGAGAGTGCTGATTTAAAAAAAAAAAAAAAAAAATCACTTCTAATGACTTATCAGCAGTATTTGAATTAGGGGTGGGCGGTATGACCAAAATTCTATATCACGGTATTTTTCTAAATTATCCCGGTTTCACGGTATTCGGCGGCTTTTTTTCTCCATGCATGCATGAGTGGATGTTAGCCACATTTTCCACTGCAATTACTAGCTAAGAATAACCAGTTCCACTGTCAAGAGTATTATTAAAAAAAAAAAAAAAAAAACATTTTAATGTGCACACAAGTATTAATACAGTTTTGCATTGCCCCATAAAGGATAAGTTTTCAAGGGGTGGCACTAATGGAGAAGGTATCACATTGCATGACAGATGCAGTCAAAATATAGAACCTTTTATTGAACAAATTTTGCAAAAACAAACTATAATGTTGACAACATATTTTCAACCATACAAAGAGGCATCTAGACTTAGAAAAATATCCAGAAGGTTGTAAAAAAATTGCACCAATATGTCTTAGAAAAGGAATAAATAATAAATATTTTTGAAAACCCAAACCCACACTTTGTTAATGTTAACAATCTCGTCCACGGACAGCTAAAGTGACTTTTTAAACAACTTTATCATCATTAAACTGCATAATATTTAAACTAATAAATAACAATAAAATAAATAAGTATTATTACTGATAATTGCACTATTACTTCAAGACTTCAAACACAGGTGCATTACAAGTATTCCCCAAATTAAAAATAAAATAAAACAAGTAACTTGGTGATGACATCTTTACCAACTGAACCATCATTTAGGCAAACGCATTAATATGGACCTTGTTCAAGCTAAGCTTATACTGGGAAAAAAAAAAAAACTATATGTTGAGAACAAAGTCAACATTTCCACTTTACTCTCATAGTTTACTTCATAATTAAGTAGAATGTCGTAAACTAAACTTCTTCTAAAATCAATGTTTAATCAATTATTTAAATTTTAAACCCGCATAAATTAATGCAGCACATTAAATGCTTTGTGCTAAGTATTCCCGACCCAGTGGTTAATCATCACGCTTCCTAAACTGACTTCATCCGGACTAAGAGAAGACAGCTATCACCATACAGAATCCATTCACTTCAGATATTCCTGCTTTCTGCTAAGATAAATATTTGATATCATTTTCATGATGAATGCATTAAAGCAGGTATTACAATGCATGGTAGTGTGCTCTCGCAGTAAGGGATCCCCTGGTGTATGTTCAGTGTAGAGAACTTTATGGCGGGTGTGAAGGCCCCCAAAACGGGATGTATGAATAGCTATCACAGGTTTAACTTAAATATTGTGAAAATGTTGGGTTTCGATCTGCTGGTGGAAAACAAATATAGAATTCAATGCATGTTCTTCTGAGGGGGCTCTTTATTGCATGCATGCTGTCTCTATCTGACGACTCAAAACCCGTTCCTTTTTCTTCCTTCCTTTCTTCACCCATAACCAATCACCACACGATAAACGCTTTTGTGAAATTAAACAAGATATAAACTTAGCCAGGAGTGTTCAGAACTTTAAAAATGCTGAAGTGTTTAATTATTCCATCCATTCAGAGTTGCGCCCATCTCTGAACGAGTGCCAGCAAAATCGCAGGATGAATACAAGCAAAACATACAATAGCAGGGTCAAAAGCCAACAAAACCCCACATCCCACTGACTTTGAAAGGAAATGAAGCACGCGTAGTAAACCCACCAGAAAAAATGCAATGCAAGGCAGGCACACCAATGCCCCATATGATTAATGCATGCTTTAATGCATTTCACCATGAAAATTATATAGTATTTATCTTAGCATTCTAAATGTTCAGAGAGCAGGAAGATCATGAAGTAAATGTATTCTGTGCGGCGATTGCTGCCGGCACCTCCTCTAAGTGCAAGAAGAAGTCAGTTTAAGTATCACTTAACACAAAGCATTTAATGTGCTATATAACCTTATGACGGGTTTGAGAAAATCTATTAAATTAAATATTCTTTTTACGATGAAGTTTAGTTTATGGTCTACTTTAATGACAAATTACGAGAAAAAAAGTCAATGTCGCACACTATTACACAGTACCCAGGTACATTACACTGTATTGAAAACAAGTACAACGGCTTGCAGTATTATCCAGTAGAATAGAAACAGTATTTAAAATCTGCCCTTTTTAAAACTAAAAGTTATCTCCAGGCGAGGACACGACTCCTTTTTTTCGGCAAAAGTTCTTCTGTTCATCATGTTCAACTTTACTATTAGTTCAGTTTCGAATGCTCTTGTCTATTTTCACGCCGGGTGCTACCGCCAACTATTTGGGGTGTAGCAGTGAAAAGACCCTAGGGGAACAAATCTGTGTTTAGCGGTGTAGCAGTGAAAAAAGGGCCCCACTTGAACAGTTTCCTCGCCTCGCATCAACGCCCCTTAGGGGAATTTAAACCGTGTAGCGGTATAAGAAAAAACCAGATCATTAAAAATAAACGGTTTCGGGATGAACCGATAACGCCATCACTAATTTGAATTACTCATTTGGCTTAAGTTATGAAAAAAGATCATTTGAAATATCCAATACCAGAGTAACTACTTTGCTTTTTTTATCAATTTAAGAATTATAACCCACCTTCTATAATTCAGTGGGAAAACATTATTGCGAATGGGGAGGGATTCAAACTTGGCAAAAGCTCATTAATAAAATTCCCAAAAATTTCAAGCTTGTAGATCTGTTTTACTGCAATAGTTGTTTAACACTAAACAAAGTTTGGTTTTAGAAGTGACTATTTAAATTATTCTCTTTGATGAGTGGGGGGTTTAATGCAGAATTCTTTTGGATTGTTTATGAAAAACATCTACCATCTGTCCATCTCAGATGTGTCTTGTTTTGAAATTTAGTGTCTAAATAAAACTAAAGAAAATTCAAACTGTGAAACACATGATTAAATCAAATTTTTCATGGACCCAATTTCAGATGGCCATCTCCATTTATTTAAAGAGCTTTTAAAACCAATTTCCCCATGGGGGCAAAAATTTAAAATTTAAAACCAAATGTTAAAATTTACAGTAAATATGCTGTTGTATATATGCTCAACTGAAGTGAAAAGAAAGAACATGGTATTATTCTACAAAATGGAGACATGCAGCATATGTGGATATCATCCAATTTTTCCCCACATTTATTATGTAATCTAGGGATGCAAATTTGAAACATTACATAATTCATAGTATAATCAATAACCAACCATAAAATCTGCTTATTAAAATAGAAATAAAATAAGGATAACTGTGTCAGAAAAGGTTTAAAAAGTATGTTTAGTGCATGTTTAAAAATTTTACTTAAGCCTAATGTGTCCCAAATGTTTTTTGTATTACTAAAGGCCTTTAATGCATTTTTGTTCAGTTATTTTATTATATACATATATACATATACATATACATACATATATATATATATACACACACACACACACACAACCCTACACATACATACATACATACATAAAATATATATACACACATTTTACATATATATATATATATATTATACACACAATATATATATACACATATATATATATATACACAATATATATATGTGTATATATATATTATTATTTTTATATATGTTATTTTATAAATAATATTATATTAAATATATATATGTTATATATAATATATATAATGTATATTATTGACAATATAAATGTAAAATAATATATATAATTGCAATAATAATAATAATGTGTATATATAATATATAATATATGTGATAATAATATATATATATTATTAATATATTAAAAATATATATATGATATAACAAAATAATATAAAACAATATCATATATTATATATATATATTATATATAATATGTAAACACAATAAAACAAAATATTATACATAAAAAAACATAATGACATAAAACAAATAACATACAATTATATTAATATATAATATACATATATATATATGTAAACATATACAATACTACAAATATTTATAATGTATTACACATACATATAATATTTTATACATATATCTATAATATACACAAAATAATTTGCATATACAACACAACATACACACACACAATTCAAACACAACAAACATACAAACAACAACAACATACTACATAAAATTCATACATATCATATACAAGTGCACATACAACAACACAACATGTGCAAACATAACACACACACACATACACACATAGTTCAAAACACACACATCACACATGCACACACACACATAGTGACCAAAAACACATCACACACACACAACACACCCCCCCATGTGCCACAATCACAACACAAACACACAAACATTCACACAACACACACACATTAATAAACAACACATTTTATACAAAACAAACACATAAATATTATATTATATATTATTAAAATACCCAAAACATATATTATCGAAATATATTATAAATATACTGCATATATTGTATATATAATATATATACATAAAAAACAAAATTTTAAAAAAAAATTAAAAAACCTTTTATGCAAAAAAAAAACAAAAAAAAACAATATTATTAAAAAAAAAATATACACAAAACCAACATTATTTATAATAATTAAAAATATAATATTATTATATATAAACAACAACAATGCTTTTAAAAAAAAAACCCCAAAAACAAAATTGAAAAAAAAAAAAAATTTTAAAAAAAAAAACAAAAACAAAAAACAACAAGACAAAAATGACAAAAAAATAAAACAAAACAACAAAAAAAAATTGCCAAAAACCCCAAAAAACCAACACAAAACCAAAAACAACAAATAAACAAAAAACATAAAAACAACAAAACAACAACAATTTTATTATTATATTTATATATAAAATAATATACAACCCTAATAATAAAAACCCCAAATAAAAAAACCCCCCAAATTTAAAAAAAAACAAAAAAAAAAAATATGGAAAAAAAAAAAATATTAAAAAATTATACACACACACAAAACACACAAAAAACACACACAAAATATAAAAAAAAAAAAAAAAAAAAACACACAAAAAAAAAAAAATAAAAATAAATAAAAAAATTTTTATAATATATATTACACATATTATTAAACACAAAATATATATATATATTAATAAACATTAAGTCATGTGAAAACATTAGGACACCCTTTTAAAAGCAGGGGTTTTTTGAACATTTTAATAAAGGTTTTTTACCGTCAAAAAACAGAAAAATTGTAACCCAACAAACAAAGAAAACTGAAGAAAAGTCTTTTCAAGATTTCAAATGTTTTTTCTCAAAATGCCTTTTCTAACGGGGAAAAAAATAGGACACCCCGTTTTCCCCTTTTAAATTGGCTCAGTTTCCCCCGGATATCACCCAGGTGCACATAATTATAGATCCCCTGCATGTTGAATGAGGCTTGCCCATTTAAACCTAAACATTTAGTTTGGTGTGCCCTGACTTTAATGAGAGGAGCCCCAAAGGGGGAAACAAAAGAGCTGTCAGAGGACTTTAGAAAAAAAATTGTGCAGCCTATGAGTCGGGGGGATTTAAAAAAATTCAAAAAATTTTTTAAATCACCATTCCCCGTCCAAAAATAGCTAAAGGGAGGGGGTTTTAAAACAACCCCAAAATGCCCCACTGGGGGGCCCGCAAGTTCACCCCAAAAGCAGACCGCAAGATGCTAAAAAAGGTCTCCAAAACCCTAAAGTGTCATCCCAGAACTAACAGGGTCTGGCTATTGTTGATTAGAAGACATGCCCTACAATCAGAAAAGACTGTACAAGTTTTAAATTATGGGGGGTGTGGGAGGGAAACCTTGCTTTCAAGAGAAACATGAGGGCCCGACTGAATTTTCCAGAGATAAAATTGACAAAAACCAGGACTTCTGGAATAATGTTCTTTTTCAGATGAGTCCAAAAATTTAATTAGGAAAAACAGCAGAGGGCATGTTTCGAAACCAAAAAAGCATTCCCAAAAAAAGAACCTCATACCAACTGGGAAATGGAGGTGGGGGTCATGGTTTGGGGGTGCTTTTTCGCAGGACCTGGTCAGCTCACCATCATAGAATCCAATGAATTCTACTGTATCAGAAGGTGCAAGAAATTTGGGCCATCAGTTAGAAATTAAAGCTGAAGGAACTGGGGCCATGCAACATGACAATGACCCCAAAAAATACTAGTAAATCAACCAAAGATTGGCTGAAAAAAAAAATGGGGAATCCTGGGAAAGGCCAACAAAGTCCCGATTTAACCCCTTGAGATGCTGTGGGTGACTTTAAAAAGGGGTAGCAAGAAACCCCTCAAACATCTCACACTGAAAAAATTCTGCATTGAGGAGGGGGGAAAATTTCCTCAGACCGATGTCGAAGCGAGATGGCTACAAAAACCTCTCACTGCAGTTTTTGCCAAAGGAGGTAAAATCCATTAGGGGGAAGGTGTTATCCCTCAGTTAGAATAGGCATTTTGTGAATGACATTTCAGAAAATCTTGAAAAAACTTTTTTCAGTTTTCTTTGTTTGTTTTATTACTTTAATTTTCTGTATTGTTGAAACGGGGGATGAAATAACCCTTTATTAAAAATGTTACAAAAACCACATGCTTTCGGGGTCCTAATGTTTTTACATGTGTATATATATATATACACACACATATATATATATATATATTTAAAAACACAAAAATACATAATATAACCCCTTTTCAAAAAAAACCCCCAAAAAATTAAAAACACACACATAATACATAATTTCCCCCAAAATACAAAAATACCACAAAAATAATTCACAAAAAAATATATAAAAACACAAAAATATATAAAACACAATTAAAATATACACACCACACCTTTTTTTTTTTTTTAAAAAATTTTCCCCCCCAAAAAAAAAAAAAAAATTTCCCCCACACCCCCAAAAAAAAAAACCACCCCAAAAAAAAAACCACACACACCCTTTTTATTTTATAACACACACACACACATTTTTTTTTTTTTTTTTAAAAAAAAAAAAAAATAAAAAACACACATATATAACACACACACAAATTATATATATAAACACACACAATATATATATATAAAAACACACATATATATACATATATATATATATATATATACATATATATATATATATAATATATATATATATATACATACATATATATACATATATATATATACATATATATACACAATATATATATATATATATACATAATATATATATATATATATAATACAACATACTACATACATACATATACACACTCTTGATCTGTCATGTTTTTAAACTACAAATGTCAGCATGGCTGTTAAACACCATCTACAGTGATGTTCCAGGTATGCTCAGGTACTGTGTTGACAGGGTTAAGATACAAGTGTAATCTGTTATTGATCAAGTTCTGCAGTATACAAGCAAAACAGGATATCAAGGACTGGTTCTTTGGAGTGGGGAATTAGCAGTGGCAGTGTTTTGTAACTTATCATAAATGCACCATAACCACTAGCCTATGAGTCAGATTTCATGTAGAATCACTCTGCTTTTAAGATAAGGTATCAGCTATTGTCTGCGTAACAGTTTTATGTTGGAAGCCTGTGTCTACTATTAAGATATAACTGGTTATTAATGTAGTCCAAATGTCATTTGTGAGTGTAAGCTTACTGGCCATGGATAGTTGACCTTTCAGTTCTTGCATCTTCTCAGTAAAATGTAATTAACATGACTGATGGGAGCATCTAGATGAAATGATGTATAGCTCATATCCATTAGCATATGCTCATTCCATCTAAATGATCAGCCACAAACCCTAAGGTGTTCATACTTGCGCAGCATTTTACATAGATCTGGAGGAATCCACCAGTTGGCAGTGCAAGATATCATCATGGTGAGAACATGTTTGGCTCTCTGTGTTGTGAATTGCCTAGAACGCTCATTAAAAATTCTGATGACACCTACTGCAATATCTCTGAAATTATGTTTACTGATTAAATCCATCAATCCAGGGATGTGTCCATTCCAGCAAGCATTGGGCACTGAGTGAGAAACAGTCCGTTGACTTATCTTTGGAAGGAAACTGGAGCATAGTGTGGAATACAAGCAGGAAATACCAGCAACATAACTCCTTGAGACAGCAGTGCTTTCGCTCCACCACCGTGACACCCCCATGTGTATTATTCCCACTGTGTGTAATTAAGTATTCATTATTTAAACGAAATTATATGTAAATGTAACATACTCACTTTAATGCATTTCATCATGAAAGTGATATCAAGTATAAATCTAAAGATTCTAAATGTGCAGAGAGTTGGAATATCATACATTTAATTTATTCTGTGTGGTGATCTATTGCTGCTTTCCGCTGCTGTCAGGTCCAAGAAGCTCGAGCGATTAAAAACTGTGATGACGTTATGATGGTCTGTTTAATGATAAAGTAAACTACGAGGTTAAAGTAGACACTGAGATAAAGCGAAATTTCCACTTTAATCACACTACACGTTTTCACCGTGTCCTTTATTTTTTCTCAGTGGCTCAAATATAAACGCTATACATTATGTTGCTGCTGTTAAATTGCAAAAATAAAAAAGACTGACACAAAAGATGGTATGTGAGACTTTTAAAATGTATCGTGTCATTACAATCGGGAATATGAATTCGCTTGAATATAAAAGCACCACAAATGCATCTGTATGTCGGCATTTTGCTTCACCACTTTGAACATTCATCAAACAGCAAAGCGGACATCGATCCCTGAAGGATCTCCATAGAGGCTTGCTGTCACATGTAGATAGTAAACGGACACTCTGATCTCACGTTCCGCCTTTTAACTGCCCCTGACTTTTGCTGGTACTGCAACCCGTGACACGGTGACATTAATTTCTGAGGACCTGCTCAGAGGGACGTGTGAAATCAAAGCTGGGAACGCGGCAGACTGATGCAGGCATGTAAGCGTTTGAGCGTGAAGAAAAAATCGCCCAAAAAGGATTTTCCATAACCAATACTATTAGTTTTTCCCCCCTGTGCTGCGTTCAACCAATAAGTGTCTCCCTTTTTTGATATGGTAGGATTTTTAAACAAATTAATAACCCAAAAATTTCAATACTTTTGTTTGAAACAAAAACAAACAGTTAACTCATTTAATTTTCAGTGAAGGATATGACAGTGCGGGTTTGGGCCCATGCACCTTTTTTCTTCGGGGGAGCCCTTGAACCCAACATGTCAATAAAAAACCCGGGGGTAAATGAGGATAACACACCATAAACAAGGGTATGGGTGAAAGTTACCGGTTTTATTAAAACAATGTTAAAAAGTAGTTAAAATTCCCAAAAAATCAAAAAAAAAAAGATTAGGTGGAGGTTAAAATTCAAATAAATAACTAAATTTAAAAAATCAGAGGTTAAAAACAAGCAGGAAAACCCCAAAAAAACCACTAGCTTTGATCCCCCCTTTAAAAGACTCCTCTTGTCTGATCCCTTCCCCAGGTATTGCAGTTAAAGGAGAAGCACCAGCAAAAAAATTTTTGGCCTGTCTTATGTCCCAGTCGCCATTTCCCTGCATTCCACAGGGACGCTGGGCCCCTGTTCTCTTGTACAACTGCCAGTCCTGGCCTCCGGCCCCAAAATGGTCCTCCCCCCGGGGCACCCGAAGGCCCGGGCCCCAAATTGCTTCCCTTTGGGGGCCCTTCAACCCTGTCCCCCCCCGGGGCTTCTGTTCCAAAGTATACCTGCTGGATTATGTAAACCCCTGGGATTAAAAAAAGTTAAATTTCCCCTACCTTGGATTATCTGGGGGACTCAACTGGGGAGTTTTAGATGGAAAAAAAGATTTTTATTTTGAAACATGATTTTATGTGTGTTCTGTTTCTGTAACTGAGTAAAACATTTTTAAAAAACAAAAATTTTTTCATATTTTATAATAAATTTACAAAATGAAAAAATTAGAATTGAAGCCCAAAGATCAAAAAAACATTAAAAAGGTTTCGAGCCAACTTCGGATTAATTTTCTTCTCAGAGTGAAAATGCACGGGGAACCAAGTTGACCCCGCTGGGGAGAAAGTGTTTTTTTTTAATTTTGATGTTGCCCGCCCGGCACGTTTTCAGCGGGGCTTTTTTTTCTTTTTTTGAAATTGTTGAAAAGTTGATCACGGTTTTTCGGGTTTTTAAATTCAGCCACTTTTAAGCTAATACGTTATCAAGGGTGCTATTTTTGCCTTTGTATACAATCTATCACATTTTTATCTCCCCCCACTGCCCACTTGCCTGCATGCAGCGGTAAATTGATTTTGATTTAATGATTTTCTTTTGAAAACCCCCAAGTTATAAAAACTTATAAAAAATCACAGTAAAAACACACACACACACATACATATAATAATATATATAAAATGGGTGGGGCAGAAAAGTAATAAACGTTTTTTATTTAAAACGTTTTTTTTTTTTCAAACATCAATTTTTCCCCCCTTTAAAGTATTTCCCTTTTGGGGCCACAACGATGGAATTTTTCCCCACTGTTGGTAGCAGGCGGAAGCTTCCCAGGGGGTTTTGTTCCAACACTTTTATGTTTTCTAAAGCCCAAAGGGGCCCCCTGAGGACTTTTTTCATTTTCAAAAAAACAAAAGTCCACAGCCTGAGGCAAATAAGGGGCGGGGAAACAATGCCTTTAGGGAGGAGAGGATTTTTTTAAATTTTACAGATTTTCCCATGTGCTTTTTCAGTAAAAAATTTAAACAAAGTTAAATTTAATTGTTCACTAACTTCAATGTTAAAAAAACGTCGATCTCCAAGAGTGTTCCACGTTGATTTTTCATTTTTCGGGTTGAAGTCCTCCTAAACGGTGTTTATCTTCAATGTTTTCTGATTTCCAAAAATTTTTTGGCCAGAAAAACTGACCGGATAAAATTTTATAGGCCTTTTTTAACCTTTTCAAAAACCCCCATTTAATGGCCCGTTTCCAAATTTCCCCTGTTCCATTTTGGTGGCAACCCAAACACAACCGAAATAGCACCCCAAAAAATTGTTAAAGGGAAGGAGTTGAAACCGAGGCTTTGGGGTTGTCGCGGTCATCAAGGACAACAGGGGCCCAGTCCATTACTTTTCTGCCCTGGAATAACCCCCCCAAAGGGATTTGAACCCCCAAACGGTGTTTTGCCCCCTTTCCCCTTCAGAACTGCCTTAATTCACGGGCTTGTTCAAAAGGGGCAAAGCACTTTGAAATTTTCCCAATTATGGGAAACCCATTGATGGTTTGTATCCCCAGGGATGAAGCCCCCGTCCCCCAATCCCAAAGATGCTCATTTTGAATCGACTGTCCATTTTAGTACAGTGAACTCAGGTCAAAAACCAATTTGAAATGATTCGATTTTTAAAAACTTTTCCGGGGAAGTAGTCCGAGGATGGGTACATGGTGGTCATGAAGGGATGGACATGGTCAGAAAAATTGGTAGCCAGTGGCATTTAAACATCCCCAAATTGGACAAAGGGGCCAGGTAAAAACATCCCCAACCTTTACACCACCACCAGCCTGCCATTGGATGGGATCCATGTTCTATTCAGTTACCCACCTTTAAATTCCAACAAAATCGACTCATCAGACCAGGAACATTTTCCACCAACTGCCCAATTTTGGTGAGCTGGGAAAAGTAGCCTCTTTTTCCATTTGTAGGGTTTGGGGGGCGGTTTTTTTTGGCCCTTCAAAAAATGCTTTGCTGCATATCCGGTTGTAAAAAATTTATTTCAAAAAAGTTGTTTTTATCAGCTTGAATCATGCCCATTCTCCTCATCAGATCAACAAGGCATTTTCCCACAGGACGCCGATACGGGATGTTTTCCCCACCCATTTTTTTGAAACCCTAGAAATTTTTGGGCAAAACCCCAGTAACGAAAAATGTGTAACAGACTCCCCCTCCTGGCACCAACAACACCCCCAAAATTGTTTAAAATCCCTTTTTTTTTCCCATTTAATTTCAGTTTGGAGTTCAGGAGATTGTTTTGCCCGGACCACCCCCCCCAAATTTAAGAACTTTGTGTGTATATAAATATATCACACAATATATATATATATATATAAAATTATATATATATATATATATATATATATATAAAAAAACACACATATATATATATATATATACCCCAAAACCCCCCTGACCCGGGGGTTTGCTCCAGACCCCCCCGAAGGTGAAAATCCAAAGGAAAAAGTTTTATGGTTATTTTTATATATTTTAAGCCCTTATAAACTCCCCCAATGTTTATAAATTTTCCCCCAGAGTTATACAGCAAATCCCTTTGTATTCTTTAGATATTAGGTAAGATTATTAAAATTTTGTATATAAAACACTGTTTTATAAGAAAACAAAAAATTTTTTTAAAAAGATATTGAGGTTCCGAGACATGTTACAGCCATTCGATAAATGCCACCGCAAAAACGCAATGCAACAAAAATAGAAAAGTAAATTTTGGTTTAGTGACACTAAACGGCATGTACTAAGTATTAAGTAGAAAATTAATTATGGTTACTCACCAACAATGAACGATGATTTCCGATAACAATGCTTTTATTTTTCTGACAACAAAGGAGGGGGCCCCCAAAGGAGCCCCCTAAGGTTTGAGCACTGCTGCTGTTCTTCTTCTGGCAGTCTTCAATCCAAACCCAAAGCAGATTCCATCCCCTACTGCCAAATCCACCACGGCGCCTTTGGGCACGGCGAGATCTTTATTCCCTTTTTTTCAAATAAAAAAAATCATAACCCTTTAAAAAACCCAAAAAATTACCCTTTTCCCTCGAAAATCTTTTGTTTGCGCAAAAGGGCCCCTGTAGGTAGAGGAGCAGATTGTTTTGGGGCCCTAATGAAAGGCTTTACTATGCACAAGATAAACACAAAAAAGCACAACCCTTTTCCGCCAAAAGTTTATGCTGAAGGGATGAGACTTCCACCACTGATTAGCAAGCAGGAACATAACTGGCTCTGATTGGGTTTCCTCAGTCAGGTGAACTTAACTGCGTCTGATTGGTTAGCTTTCAGTCATCCCCCAAAGCATCCCGGGAAAAAACAATCAAACCAACTGAGGAAAATGTACGGAAGTAAAGAACAGTCCGAGAACCCAAACAGAAAAACCCTTATATATATAGTTATGTTTCATAAAAACCGGGTAGAGAAACCGCAAAGTCAAAGGGGGATAAGAAGGGGTTTCTGTATAAATAATATTGTGTGTGTGTAAAATATATATTTTTTTCCACATGAGTGGATGTTAACCCATTTTCCACCGAATTACGGAGTAGCCTTAAGAATAACCTATTCCATGTCATGAGCATTTAAAAAAAAATTTTTAAAGTGCACACAAGTATTAATACAGGTTTGAGGCCCCAAAAGGATAGTTTTAAAGGGGGGGCATAATGAAGAGAAGAAATTACACTGGGAAAGACAAATGCAGTCAAAAAAATAGAACCTTTTATTGAACAAATTTTAAAAAATTAAAAATTTTAATTTTGACAAATATTTTCAACCATCCCAAAAGGCATTTAGATTAAAAATATCCACAGGTGCTTGTCAAAGTTGTACTGCACTGAAATGTCTTAGAAAAGGAATAAACAAAAAATTTTTGTAAACCAAGTACACTTTGTTAAAGTTAACAATCTTGTCCATAACATTAGAGTGACTTTTAAACAACTTTACCATCATTAAAAATGCATAATATTTAAACTAATAAAAAAAATAATAGTAAATGATAGTTACCATTACTTTAAGATTCAAACCCAGGTGCAAAAACAGATTCCCCAAAATTAAAATAAAAAAAAACAAAACAAGTACAACTTGGTGGGACATCTTTACCAACTGGGAAACCCTCATTTAGGCATTAATATGGACCTTGCCAACAAGCTATATACATAAATAATAAAACGCAACTTGCATTTATAATCTATTTTGGAATACCAAACGTATTAGGGCCCCGGTTAAGAAAAAAAAAAAGAAAAGAAAAAAAAAAAAAAAAAAAAATATGTTGAGAATGGGTTTAATGTTATTTATTTCGACATTTATTTTAAAATTTTTCGCTTATGTAGATTAAAGGCAACATTTACTTATTCTCGCGGTTAATTTTATAATTAAAATAAAATTTGTAAACTTAACTTTATCCCAAAACAATGTTTAAATTTCCAGATTTTCTCAAAAAATGTCATGTTAATGCAGCACATTAAATGCTTTGTGTTAACCCCAACCAAGCTGTTAATCACTACACCCTTTAAAATGATTCTCCCCCTGGAATAATCACTTATGATATTCCTGCCCCTGAAAAATTTTGTGCTAAGATAAATACTTGATATCATTTTCATGATGAAAAGCATTAAACATGTATTAAACATGCAAGAGTGAAGGGGGTGCTGCCCCCCAAAAGGGGGCCCGGTATATGTTCAGTGTAAAAACTTTTTTGGCAGGGGTGAAGGCTCCAAAAAAAAATGGATGTAGAATGGGTATCCAAAAGGGTTTTAAATTAAATTTGTGTAAACATTGGGAAGATCTGGGGGTTGGGGAAAAAACACAAAATTTAATGGGTGTTCTTTTGCGGGCTATCTTTTTTTGCAAACCCGGGGTGTCTGTCAAAACCAAAAACCCCAGTTCCTATCCCCTTTTTTTTTTCTCCCAAAACCCAAACACCCACAATAAATTTTTTTGTGAAATTAAAATATTTAAAAAAATTAACCCACAGTGTTCAGAACTTTAAAATCTTTTTATGCATGTTTAATTATGCCATCCATTCAAGGGGCCCCCCCCAACAAGCATTTTGGGCAGGGGGAAACCGAAGGGGCCAGCAAAAAGCAGGGTGAAACGAGCAACAACATAGCAGGGGAATATAGAAAAAAAACCCCACATCCATGACTTTGAAAGGAAGCTGAAGCCCCTGAGTAAACCTACCGAAAAAATTTCCCCAAGGCAAGGAACACCAAAAACCCCTTTCTGCAAAACAGCAGTCAACCTATGCTGCCGGCCCCCCCATAAGAATACAATGCATTTCATCATGAAAATTACATCAAGTATTTATTTTAGATTCTAAATTTCAGAAGGGAGGAATATCAAAAAAAATTATTCTGTCATTGTTTGGCGCCCTTTATACAAAAGGAAGCGTTTAAAAAGGCCGTTTAAATGGCGGGGGCACTTTCACAGAGCATTTAATTTCTTTTAAATTTTGCGGGGTTTGGGAAAAACATGAAATTTTGGGAAAAATTATGAGAATAAAGTCAAATGTTTCTTTAATCTTGCATAAGCCCCCAGATTTAAAGTGTCAGAATAAAGTCAATAGTCCCCACTATTACACAGACCCAGGACATTACACTGTATTGAAAACAAATAAAACAAGCAACTTTTGCATTTTTCCCGTAGTATAGAAACAGTTTTTTACATTTGAACAAATTGTCCCATCCGACCTTTTAAAACCCAAAGGGATTAGGCAAAAAATGATCCTTTTTCGAAAAGTTTTTTGTTTTTAAATTTGGGCCCCCTCGGTTTTGCCTTTTCACCCCAAAATAACTTAAATTTTTTACCGTGAGCATAAAGAGACCCGCAAATTTGTATTAGTGGTGAGAAAGTGGGAAAAAAAAGGTCCCCACCTTGAAAATTTTTTCCCCCAATTAAAAACTTTTTTCCCAATTTAAAGTTTATTTAGAAATATATATAAAAAAATAAAGGTTTTATGCCAAACCCCCCTAAACTTAAAAACTCATTTTTGTATAAAAATTAAAGCTATTTATTTAAAATACATTACAGTTTAAACAGACATTAAATTTGAAACATTTTATTTTTTGAAAAAAAAGGATAAAGCGAATAGTTAAAGTATGTATTTTAAAGAAATTAGTTTTTTTATGGTCACTGAACTATATTATGATGTTCCTAAACTCCTCCTTCTCCAGAACATTAAGCTACAGAATTTCATTTGGTTATTAAAAATTAACACCCGTTGTCTATAGTTACTTTTTAAAAATACCATAATCAGTTTAATACAGGACATTAGCGGTGTTTTCTGTCATTTAGGAAATTAGTGTAAAAGTTAAAAAGGGGGAAAAAAATGGAATCAGTAAAGTGATGGTATAGACCTTAAGAAAACCAGATTGAATATCTTAAAATTGCAACCTTTATGTACAGTATTTCATGTGGGTAGATTAGTTTAGTGTTGGTACATATTCATTCCTTATGAGAACTGCTCCAGGGTTCCTTGTTACACCCCCGAGATGACTGGCATGTTCAATCTACCTAAAACAACGGCTGTCATGGAAACCACCAGAGTTAGTTTAAAAAACACACCACAATAACACAAAAAGCCTACCAATAAAAGTAACAGTTAAGTACTAAATGCAGCAATTTTAAAAATGGTAATAAAAGTTTGGGTTTCTTTCATTTGTAATTGCATATTTATACAGTGTTGTGAAAAAGTATTTGCCTCTTCCCGATTTTTTTTTTGCATATTTGTCACACTTAAAAAATGTTTCAGATCAAACAAATTTAAATATTACACAGATAACCCAAGTAAACACAAAATGCAGTTATGAATTGAAAAATTATTTATTAAGGAAAACAAAGTATCTAAACATACATAGCCCTATATGGAAAAGTAATTGCCCCTTGTTAAATCATGAACTATGGTAAATCACATTTTTTTTTTGGGAAAGCAGAGTTTTTTCACTAGCCACACCGCGATTACTGCAGAATTAAATTGAGCCTGTCAGACAAAGTGAAGCAGGCCACAAGATCCCAAAAAGGAAGACATCATGCCATGATCTAAAGGGAAATTAGTATAAGATGAGAAACAAAGTAATGACACCTATCAGTCTGGAAAAGGTTAAAAGCCATTTCTAAAGCTTTGGGACTCCAGTGAATCACGGAGAGCCATTATCCAAACACAGAAAACATGGAACAGAAGTGAAAGTTCCAGGAGTGGCTAAAAAAATTACCCCAAGAGCACAGCAACAACACATACAAGAAGTCCAAAAGAACCCAGAAAAACATCTAAAGAACTGGCAGACTTAACTTCCCCTCAGTTAAGGTAAATGTTCAGACTTAACCATAAGGAAGAGACTGGGCAAAATGATGCATGGCAGATTTCCCAAGGGCGAAACCACTGCTGACCAAAAAGGCATTTGGAAAATATTCTTAGACTGACAAACAAAAGTAATTTTTGGAAGGTGTGTCCCATTACATCTGGTGTAAAAACACAGCATTTCAGAAAAGAACATCATACCAATAGTCAAACATGGTGGTGTAGTGTGATGGTCTGGGGCTGCTTTAGGACCTGGGCGACTTGTGATTGATGGAACCATGAATTCTGCCTCTGAGAAAGGCACACTGCAGCAGGACAATGATCCAAACACACAAGCAAGTCCACCACTGAATGCTTAAAAAAAAAAAAAAAAAAAAGGTTTGGAGTCCGAATTCCGGGCTTAATCTAAAAAACGGTTCAATACTCTCAAACCCTTCAATATGGCTGAATTAAAACCTGCAAAGACCAAATTCCTCCACGCGATAGAAAAAGATTCATTGTAAGTTATTGCAAACCTTTACCCGCAAATTGCCAAAGTGGCAAACCCGTTACAGTGGAACTCAGGTCACAACCATAAGCCAAACTGGTTTCCAAATTTCCCCATAGATTTTATAAATACATAATCGTCAGACATTAAACTGATTAAATATATTTTCTTTAAGTTTTTGCACAAAAATAGTTAATTATACCATAGAATGCACATTCAATAGCAACTAAAAACACTGGGGACAAACACCCAGGCTCCCCGCTCAGTTTCACCCTGAGCTCGCCCTCTCTCTCTCTCTCTCTCCTATTTATGAAGAGGCGGGAGTCGTGTCAATCAGCAGCTCCTGGGAACATACGGATGCGGACCGCTTCTACCTGTGCACTTAGGTGAACGCCCACATCATGAACTCTCAGGAACCGCTTCGCCACACACCACCACACTCCGCTCGATTATTTATTAATACTGGCCTTTTGACGGAGGTTGTGGACCCGCTATACCACAGGAGAAGCTGGGTTGGAGGAGGTTACAGTTTTGAGGAAGAGTCAATGTCGATAAGCAGCTGGTTATACACTGCGGATCAGGGTTACTGTGTACTGCCTTTTTTTGCATGCTTACAAAACACCCGGCATTGACCTGAGCTTCCTCACACTCACCTGATCAGTCTTCCCAGACTGCATTTGACACAGTGGTAATTCCAAGCCACTGGTGTCTTCAATCTGAAGATGGGAGCAAAACAGGACAACGCCCGTTCTGCAGCTCTAACAGCTCGATTCTAAATGAAGCCTTGAATTCTACCCGGGTTTTTCTATACTGTACTAAATTGCCTGTGTATTCCTTGGAAACCTGGACTCATCTTCTCTCCTGCAACTCTGGACCCAAGGTTGACAATACCTGTATAAAAAAACAGCCTCTTAAACTGCAAAAATATTTTATTTGGAAATGAGATTTTTGATGTAAACTTTTTAATAGAAAAACAGGTATTAAAATACAAAAAGATTCAGAATGAAGAAAATGACATGGCAAAAGCATTTTGCAATTACGCTTTTTATCTTCATCTAATGACTAGTTTTTTATTTTGTATGATTGTTCATTTTCTTTCTCAAACTAATCGTTTCTCACTTTTGTTTTTCTTTCTGTTCTTGTGGAAGTGCTATGAAACTCGAACAGCACGATATCCGCACAGAACACAACAACCTACTCCACGGTGGAGCACTGACTAAGAATTCAGCTATGTGTATGATGTTGCGCCAACACACTTGTTGAGACTTCCGGGAACCAGAAATTTCGAAAAGGCTCTCTTCTCTTTGAGACAACCTGTGGCAGGGTTCCCCAGAAATATAATTTCTGCATTGCATTATCATCTTCATTGCCCATTTTGGTCGAGAAAACATTTGTTATAAGATTTACATTTTCTTTAAACAAGATTTGTTCAACATTTGTTTTATGAACGTTTGTCATGGGCCCACAAAAGTATTGGTTATTCTGAAAATGCTGTTATTTCGGTTTTGCAACAACAGGATTTAACCTGTATTAAGCAACAAAACAATACATTATAAAACTTACATAAAACTAAATGTTACAAGGCCATTAAAACTACAGTTTTTCCCAAGTGACACATGCTAGTAAAACATTTTATTTTCGGGAAATATATACACATTTAACAGTTTTCACATGCCAAAATCTTTCCTAATCACAGTAATCATATTTTATCAAACCTTTAAAAAATGTATTTTAATAAAAGAATAAGACATCATATACTGAATGTAAAAACCCCCCACAATTAATACTATTACAAGTATGCACTTCATATGTGTTGTAAACAACAAAACATGGCATCGTTTAGCATCTAATGATATCTAAACGACTAAAAATAAACAAATAAAAATTAAAATGTCAAAAACCCGACATGCAAACTAACTGCCCGCAATAAGTGGAAAAGCAAAACAATCCAGCAGACATAAGGAGAGGATTTTTTTTTTCACCTTTGTATTTAATCTTCAAAGGAGGCATTGCCAATTGAGCTTTTATAATTCAAACACATTCCTAGATTCCACTGTTTTGTGTTTGAATAAACAGACTTTATATCATATACATAAAAATATGACCAGAAAAATAAATCAACATATACACATAAAAAATGCCTGTGTTAGCACAAACATTTCTAAAGCGCTCAAAAGAGCCAATGAATGCAGGTCTAACAAAGCTTGAAAAAACCATCAGCTAATAACAGCAAGCCAACCATTTGACACATTTCGTAGCACCATTATTTAGATTAATCATGTCCCATAAAGAGCTGAAAACCAAGAAATACACGCAATGAAGCAGACTAGAAAAAAGCTGTCATTAAAAGGTACGCAGTTACTAAACTTTAAAATGGGCTTCAGTGGCAAATATTTAAGAATATAGTAGGGCAGATTTAATTTTCTACAGAATACTATTGACTTTATATATACACTGATGGATTTAAATTTGAATACCTAGGATTATAAGAAAATATGAAATGGACACTTTCCCCCCATTTATCCATTGTATTTTGCTCTGAATGAGTGGTTGCTGGCTAGATAAACAGGTAGCTATCAAAAACTAATATTACACAATGCTGGCTAGATTATTATTTACCATAAGCTAGAATCTCTTCAGAACCTCATGCAATGCAATACTCTTGTTTTGCCATTATGCGCTCCCTTTTGTACTATTTTGCTAGTGTCAAAGGCAAGAAAAGCAAATGTGATAGATATGACTGGCATATCATACTTTCTATAAGAGTGTGTTGCCTTCATTAAATAGTGATGGAGGGTGTGAAGAGCAAGAAATCAAAAATCAGTAAAAAGGAAAACACAATCACACACTTATATCTAGAATAAAATAAGATCAAAGACAATTTCATAATGACATTTTAGAAATGTGATTTAATCTTTGTTTTCCTTGATGTATGTCGATAAAAAAAAAACAGATATGAATAGTACATAGTAACTGCAACAAAGAAAATGAAAAATTTCAAAACAACAAACTTGTATAAAAAAATCAGTACTAGAAAAATTAAAGTACAAAGAATGATGTTGTAAACCAGGTACAAAATGACTTGAAACTTTGTAAAATCAAATCAAACTCGAAAGTGCTCTAGATAAACATGTACATAGCAAATTACTTGAAAATATGAATTGAAAATTAACAGGCACATTCAGTAAAACACTGATTCCACAAATTATACTATCAAGAAATGCTGCTGAAGTCAAAACCAAAACATACAAAACTATTTTGCAACACTCTGCACTCCCCAAACAGAAACCTGGGAAATACGGGAAAACAGAGTGGGAGTTGGGGAGTTCAGATGATTAGTTGTGAAAATATTCAATATTCACAGCAGTAAGCGTGTAAATTAAAGCAACGTAAACACTATACATTGTGCAGGGTAATTATTCAAATCTCAAACATTTCCCTTCCAACACCAACAACAAACATGGGCTGCACAGGAAATGGTATAATACATAGATGGTTCAAATGTCAATATGACAGTATTAAGTTTTAGTACCTTGACAGCCCTATCACAAATGCATTTAGCCACTTCTTTATAATATTCCATTAATCAAGCATTCCCTCATTATTGTTATGTCTTCAGAAATATAGTCACATGAGTTATTTAATGAATCTACACCAGAAGGTAGGAAAAAAAAAACAATAAAAATTTGATACAAAGAACTTTTCTAGTACTAGTAATATTTGTGACTAAATGGAGCAGTTTAATGGAAAAGATTGGTGCTTTAAATTTGAAATTTTTTTTTAGTGTGCTTTTCCATCATTCCCATTTTGAAAATGTGCAAAATAAAAAATGTATTAAGACAGTTTTAAAAGTGGAAGCACAAAAATGTTGCAACCAGGCATAAAATGATTTTTAAAAAATAGACAAAATTGAAGTGCTCTAGATACCAACAGCATAAAGGAAATTACTCCAATTATACTATCTTGAATTGCTACTAAAATCAAAACTAAAACATACAAACTGGGAAACATGCTGCACTCCTTAAACAGAAACCAGGAAATATGGGGAAAAACAGATGAAGCATTTTTAATGGAGGAAAAAATATGCGGACAACTAACTGGCCTAAAAGATCACCTGAACAACAGCATTGACTTGCCATCTCAAACTATACTTTGGACTACAGACAGAGTGTGGCCAAAGGCTTCTCACTGACAGTTAATGTCATGATTATCAGAATTTTGCACCTTAATTAAATACATAGTAATATTGTATAAAAATGCATCTATTTGGGTTTTATACTGCCATGTCACAAGACCTTAAGAAAAGGGTTCTTACACTCTTTTAAAACAAAATTATCAATAAAGTGGTGCTTCATTGCTGCAATGTGGCTGACTAAAATTACTTTGGAAGGGTGAGGTTGCTTAGGTTAGAAATATTTCTCTTGATACCACTTAGACATGTGAATCCTTCATGATCACAAGAATTTACCAGCCTAACAAAAGCTTTTACTATGCCACACCACAAATGTGGAAAAAATCATTTACTGATGTTTTAAAAGTGCAAGTTTTTTTAACACCAAATAAGTCCTTATTGGAGGTTTTCTTACATAACAGTATGAGTAATTGATGCGTTTGAAATACCTAAAGTGCTGCCGCTAAACGGACTACTACCCTGGACAAACTAGGTTCGAAATAAATGACATCAGATCTTGACTTTCAAAGATGATCTTATAGCTAGAGTTGTGACCACTGAACTAGTGCCTTTCTAAGTGAACACCAACAAATGAACAACTTCAAACAACCCAAATTTTATGTTGAATAACCCTTTCACCAAGTTCAGGATAAGTTAGAGCACAGGGTTAAACAGAGATTCAACGGCGAGAAGCAGAGTTAACCTGAATTTCTATGGTTTAAAAACCACTGCCAAGTCACAACAACACCTGGTGCCAGCTTGCATGTGTGAATTTGTTTTTTCCCTTGCAACAACATACCCAACTAAATGCCCATCTAGGATGTTTTCTTCCTAAATTGCACTGCCTCTGAAGTCTGGCACTCCCAAATGTGGCGGTATGCAAAAAAAAATAAGATATAAAATAGATAACCAGAAGGTGCAATGGGAAACATTGCGAGTTGTTTAACATCAAGTGCCCCCCAAAAACTTGTCATTTCGGTTTAAATTACGACTTTTCACGTTTATTAAACGGTTGAACTTTAAAACTGCGTCGGTGACAGCACACTTCAAGCTTTTGCTAGCGCAACCAATACATATCCTGTAATGTTATCTCACCAATGTACTACGTTCGTCCCTTACGACTCGCTCACCTCACCACGCCTTTAAACTTCTTTACAGCATTTCCTACTTCTACGGTCCCCGGCGGCCGTCGGTCACTTACCTTGAGGCGCTTGACCACTTCATCGTTGGTGATCTTGTCCGTGATTTCCTTCACTCCGGGGGGATACAATTTTTCCATCTGCAGGTTTCTGCTGCTTGGGGAAATCCATGCTCTCGACAACTTTTTGCTTTCACGGTCCTCTAGTGGCCCTATCGGACAAAAACAAAAGTTCAGCGCTACGGATCCTCTCACTTTCATTAAAAACACGAAATTAAAGCGAGGCGCGGGACGGTCTGGAGGGCAGCCCGGCGGGGGGGAAGTCCACTCTGGCACCGTGGGTGTTCTAGAGTGACGCGGAAGGTCACCGCCGAGAGATGCAAACAGAAAATAAAAATCAAGGAAGACTCAACCTGTTTGTTTCAACCCACACCCTGTTTCTCCTTACGCACACTACATTTTAATTCCGAATAATGCAGCCTTCATTTAGCATGAGGGTTTCTGGCAAAAACAACTCCGCAATTCCAAAAAGATACGCAGCAAGAAGGCCGAACTCACGCCTGTCCCTTACCGAGCCGCCATACACGCGGAGCAGAGCCGTGGCTCTTTACAAACCGAGGCCTAATGTGTTAGGCCGCGAAACATTGAACATGCACTCACTCCATCCGCCTAGCATGCACATTTGGGAGGAGGGAGCCCGGCGAGCGATGGCAAAGTGGTGCACTTTCCCCGTCGCGCCCCTACTTTGCAGGGGGAAAGCCCTGGGATCGGCCGCCCGAACACGCCAACTTTCTGCTGCCGCTGGGACACAAATCAGACACTTCTTGTTTCTTTCTTCAACTTCAGATTAGCAGCCCTCCGCACTGGTCGGTTCCATCGTTCTCCCTCCCTCAACTTGTCCCTATTTTTTTTCCTTCCTTCGTGCTCGTCTCCAGATGACGAGCAAGCCAACTAGTACGCCGCGCTTTTAACCCTAACTCGCGAGTTCCTCGCAAGTATTTACCTCAGAATGTGTGCTATTAGGGCATGAGTCGGGGTTTAAAGTGGGATATAGTTTCAACACAAAGCTCGGCCAGCCCCGCTTTAATCGAAGGGCGCGCAGTGTGGAGACGCGGCGCCCCTTCGGCAAGAGCAGACAAGCCAGAAGTGGGGGGAGGATTGGCGGGTCCCGCCAACCCAGCTGCGTCGCCTATCGACCAAATCAAAACAGCTTTATTGAATGATGGTAACTTTGGAATTAACAAAGCACTGAAACTGTAATAACAACCGCAATCAAAGGTTTAATGCGTACAAAAAATAAAAGTCAAGTCTTGGAAATCATATCTGAAACAAGGCGGAAGGATATTTCTTTTTTGTGTAATCAGGATTTTACTACTCTCTGTTCACAAATATTGGATCATCATGGGCTTTTTAAAAAAAGTCATTACAGTGTCACATAACATTTGAAAAATATATACCTTCAAGGAAAACAGTTATGACTTAGCTAACACAGATTATAAAAAGTTAATATTTGTAAATATCAAAAAACGTACCGGAAGTTTTCCCCAAATTTTGAT
>NW_024382534.1:0-6271 GCF_016835505.1 Polypterus senegalus
TTGGAAAGAGCGATCAAACTTGCAATTTGTCATACTTTTAGGTACTGGTTTATGAGCCTTCCCCTTCCCCGGATGGAGTGGTGGCTCTGGGGGCTAAGGTTTCTGCGGTAATCAGGCGGTTGCGGTTGAAATCCTGTAAACCCAAATTGACTCTCCCACTGGGTCCTTGAGAAAGGGTCTTTACCTGCAACTGGATATGATGTTAATCTGCAACCAGCCCTGCAAGCAGGTCCTCCAATTTACAGGGGTTGGTGACAGGATTGGCCTCCAGCCACTAAAAAAAAAAAAAAAAAACTCACACTGTTGCAGTGTGGTATTTGGGAGTGTCACCCGCTGCTATCAGTGATGCTCCCAAACTCTCTTACCTTCTCACTATAACTTACAAGAGGATCCCAGTAAAACTGCTTTGGTAAAATAGATTGCATCTTCTGCTCTGTGTCTATGGTGAAACAACCACCTAAAAAGGTGCTTTTTTTGAAAAATGGTGCATTTGTACAACAACACTATCATCTCCTGTTCATGTATAACTCCTATTGGCTCCTCTGCCAATAGTGTGGGATGAGGTTCTGCTCTAAAAATGCAAAAATATGACTTCAGCAGAATCTGTTGATTTTAATACTTTTCTTATATGTGATTCTCTGACAATATTTATAGGGAATATAATGAATTACCATATATACAGTAATTTTATATAATATGTTATATACAGTTTAGCTTGATGGGGATCTAAACTGGGTTCTGCATCAGGGCAGATGTTTGCATTTATATTTTGGTGAAAATGCTTCACAACTGAAATTCATATGAAAGAAATGGGAATGGTCGATTGATCTGCTTAACTATTTTGAAATATAATTTGGTTCATGTGAATAGAGTTTTATATCAGATGCCACTGTAATTTCACAGAGAGCTGTCTTCAGTTCATTTTCCAAAGCTAATTTTTTATTCTCCTCCAAATTAACTTCAGATTCCTCTTTCCCCCACACGCCTACCCTTTCTGCTTTTTGCCCCTTTTGGTTGTCTTAATGAAATGTTGTCAACAAACAATCCACATCCTCAGTGTTTTTTTGTTTTTTGTGCATTTGGGTTATATCAAGCATTCAGTTACTGCTACTGCCTGTTTGGACTAAGAAGGGTTAGAAGGGGTTGGTGGGTTGAAAAATCTGATATTCCAGTTGCATCATGTCTCTGGTTCATTCAAGTTCTGTCCTTCTATTCATGCCCTTTGGCATGGCTTAAAATTAGTGTTTAATCCCTCCTAATCCTTCCCAAAAAATGTGACAGAAGATATGATCCCGTTGGCACAGAAGAAGGAAAAAAAAAAAACAAATCTCCAGACTAGGCAGATTGGGCTGTGGCTGCAATGAGTATGAATCAGTTTTCAATGACAATCTTTTGAATTGCAGTTAAGAGATAATTTGATGAGTTTTTAATTTAAAGAAATGCTTTGAATTTTTGTCTGTCATTTGGTTAAGTTTAGTCATGGGTATACACAAGTTACAACAAGTTGGGTTCCAGTAGTATTAATTTTGAGACTGACCCTTGTAGTCTTCAATATCCTGCTATCTCTTCACTACTGAAAGCATAAGAAAATAAGAAATTTGACAAACGAGAGAAGATCATTAAGTCCATCAAGCCAGCTAAAACCTAAGATGCTAATACCTCAAATCAGATTCAACTAAAGGTTGTCAAGGTTTCTCTTCAATGCCTTTAATTTGTTCCAGAGTCCCCGCTCTTTGAGTTTTAAAATGTACTTTTAAAAATTTTCCCCACTGATGTCCTTGGTCTGAGTTCACCCTTATCCCAAGCAAAATGGTTTATTTTTTCAATGTCTTTGAGGTTTAAATACCTGGAATGGGTTTCCCCAGCAGTCTCAAGACTAAACAGGCTTAATTCCCCGGTTTGTCAGAGTAGGACATGTATTAAGTCCTGGGAAGCGATTGGTTACTCACTTTGTACATCTTCAAGTGCCTCTGGGTCTTTCGATGATGTTGCTTGAATTACACACAATATCAGATGCAGTCTTACTAGTGCATTATATAGCGAGCATAATGCCCCTTAACTTAAATTCTATAGAAATTATGATATAATGTTAACATTAAATTTGCCCTTTTAATTGCTTCTGTGCATTGCTTAGTCAATAAAAATGTTGCATCAACAAACCCTAAATCCAATTTATCTCCACCCTTTTATTTGTAAATGGTGTTCCTTTTGCCCTTTTGCACTTTTCTCATTAAATTCCAGTTTCAGATGTTTTCAATCAGTTCTGAAGGTTGTCCAGGTCATTTTGAATTATTTTTGCGGTGTCCTCATTTTCTGCCACCCTTCAATTTAGTGTCATCTGAGATGTGACAATTTAATCTATTCCCTAATCATTGTCATTAATATATATCAGAAAAATTATGGTCCGGACGCCTCTAAGGATCTCCATTGATTATCTTGTTCCATGTGGAGCATTCTTCTCTTATCTCTACTCTTTTGTCTCCTGCTGGTTTGCCAACTAGAGATCCAGTTTTGTAAGTTACCTCTCATGCCTAAAACTTATAGTTTCAGAATTAATCTTTGGTGTGGGACTGTATCAAATGCTTTTTAAAATTCTAGGTAAATTATATGTTTTTTTTTTTGTCAAGTATTCTGGTAGCTTCTTCAAAAAAATTTTAAAAGATTTTTTTTTTGCAGGACCTTTCTCTCATAAACCCATGCTGGCTGTTTTTTTACAATATTATTTTCATTTAGGTAATTTTTTTTTTTATAATTTTCATAATTTTGCTGCATAGACATAAGACAGATTGGTCTGTAATTACTAGGATCTATGTTGTCACATAGAAGATTGAGTCACATTTGCAACTTTTCAGTCCTCAGGTACTTCTCCTTTCTGAAGTGACAGCTGAAATATGCCTAATAAGGGTTTATGGATTATATTTTTCATTTATTTCAATATAATTGGTACAAAACACCCTATTACTGAAAAAGATCACTCATAAACTCTCACGGGACTTTTTAGGTATTCTTTCAAAGTGCCAGGTTGGACTGCCTTTTGCCTTCAAATTGCCATAATTCTTTGTGGCAAAAGATTCAACAAGATGCGGAAACATTCCTCAGGGATTTTGGCTCATATTGACTTTTATAGCACCACACAATTTTCAGCTGAACATCTCCCATTCAACAACATCCAGATTGAGATCTGGTGACTGTGGATGTCATTTGAGTACACTTAACTCATTGCCACACTCAAGAAATCAGTTTGAGGTGATTTGAACGTTGTGACATGACATCTGAAGTTGGGTATACTAGGGTAATAAAGGCATGGACATGGTCGGCAGCAATACTCAGATACACTATGGCCAAACAATTGTCAATTAAAAATAAAGGGGCCCAAAGTATGACAAGAAAATATCCTCTACACAATTACACCACCACCACCAGCCTCAACCATTGATACAAAGGATAGATCAATGGTTTCTATTTTGACCCTAAATTCTGAACCCACCTTCCAAATATCACAGCAGAAATCAAGACTCATCAGACCAACAATATTTTTTCCCAAACTCCTATTGTCCCAAATTTTTGGGGAGCCTGTGCAAATTGTAGCCTCAGTTGTCTTTTTTAGCTGACAGTAGTGGCACCTGATGTGATCTCCCCACTGATGCCAGCCATCTGGTTTAAGGTTTGACATGTTGTGCATTCAGAGATGCTCTTCTGCATACCTCGGTTGTAAAGGAGTGGTTTTCAGTACAGGAGGTACAGTCTAGCCATTCTTCAAGGCATTTTGCCCAGTGAACTCTACTCACTGGATACTTTCCCTTTTTTATCATTCTCCCGTAAACCCTAGAGATGGGTATGGGTGAAAATCACAGTGAATCAACATTTTCTGAAACACCCAGACCAGTCTGTCTGGGACAAACAACCATTCTACATTTCGTCCTTAAATCACCTTTGTTCCCATTTTGAAACTTGATTTGAACTTCAGCATGTCATTTGACAAATGCCTAAATGTATCGAGTTACTGCCATATGATTGGCTGATTAGATATTTGCATTAACAAGCAGTTGAACATGTGTTCAACTAATAAAGCATCGTAAGTGTTTATCAGATGCATGTAAATGGACAAGCTTTACATTTTTTAATTTTAGGTTAATAAATATTTTTATCAGCTATTTGTTTGGTGCAGCAGCCTATGCATGTCTTATGGAGAAATTCTACATACTGATTAATTTCAGGCCAAGCTTACTTTAAACTTAAATTTTTTGTTGTCCTCTTCTAATTTGAGATATCATTTAACTGAGTGAATGTCTTTTCAATTTAATTCCCTTTGTTTTGAATAGACCTGCATTTTTAGTCTTTTGTAAGCTGAGGTTTAGAATATTCAAATGATAGTCACTATTGAAATAATATCATGATTTTAATGTGCACTTTTAAATTAGCTATGACATGAGCAGGAAAAATTTTACAAACAGTAATCTGAAATAGCATCATTAATAAGGGTGATAACTGCATTTTGAATTTTTATTCATCTTGAGGACTCTCATAATCAATAACAGATGCAAAATTTATGAAGTTGTCATATCAACATCTGTGTGAATATCTATGTTACCATTACAAATTACCATTACAAATCTTTTGTTATTATTTATAATTAATACTGTGAATGAAAAAATAAATAATATTGGCATATTAATAAAAAAAATATTACTGAAATTAGCATTTTCAAGTCTAACAATGGGACCTCAAAGTATATAATATTGCCTAATGGTATTGGTGATATTTACATTTTCACTTAAATTCACTCCATTTATACATCCTCAGCTTATAGTACACCATTTATGGAACCATGTAAACCATTCAGACAAGAGGGTTTCATTATAGAAACAGTATCTGTATTTTTAAGCTAAATACTCAGTAGTAAAACAAATGATAGATTTTGTATTTAAAATTAAGCATATGGGGATGCCAAATTGGAGCCGACCCTGCAGCCAACAGGATTGTATTCCTTCTGCAGGACTGAAGAAATGTAACCATGCTAACAGGTGACATGGTTGCCATAAGAGGAAGATAAAGGTTTAGAGATGCTCCAAATTATTATTCCCGGGTACCTGAAGCAGAATCAAGGACATCAGGATAATGGGAACAAGTTATTAATTTAACCAAAGTCCTCCAGTTTGATAGGTGAGAGAAGGAGGCCTGTTGAAGTGCTCCTTACCAATATTATGGTGGGCAAGCTAACTCAACTTACCTGGTCCTTTAGGTGTAAGGTGGAGTTCTGAACTTCGGGACAACTGTTGGCAGCTAGAGAGTTCTAGATGATAGATAGATAGATAGATAGATGAAAGATAGATAGATAGATAGATAGATAGATGAAAAGATACTTTTTTAATCCAAGGGAAATTCACATAATCCAGCAGCAGTATACTGATACAAAGAAACAATATTAAATTAAATAGTAATAAAAATGAAAAAAAATTAAAATAAAATTAATGTTAGCATTTACTCCCGGGTGGAATTGAAGATTGCATAGTGTGGGGGGGGAGCGATCTCCCCCAGTCTGTCAGTGGAAGCGGACAGTGACAAAGTCTGTCACTGAAGCTACTCCTCTGCCTGGAATGACACTGTTAAGTGGATTCAGTGGATTATTTATGATTGACAGGGTTTGTTTAGTGCCTGCTCTGCCACAGATGTTAAACTGTCAACTTTAATCCTACAATGGAGCCTGCCTTCTTAACAAGTTTGTCCCGGCGTGGCGTCTTTTTATCTTTATGCTGCCACCCAGCCACCACCGGCGTAGAAGAGGCACTTTTTCCACAACTTTCTGGTAGAACATCTGCAGCATCTGACTGCAGATGTTGAAAGATTAACCTTCTCCAGAAAATATGGTCCCAAGACATCCCGCAAACATTTTCTTATCGTTGGAGCTTTTTTGTCCTTAGAAATAGTTTCTGACCAGGACTTAAAAATCCTTTCCTTTGAACTTGGATGGGTGATGAACAGGACAGAGTTCCACTTTTGAAAGTGAAAAGAAGTTGAGTAGGTGCAGTAGGCAGAGTGTGCAGTATTTTTTGATAATCAAATGCCTATTCTATGTAAGTATACCTACAGTGGTTAAATGATTTTTGTTTTTGGTTATTATGGTACTTTATTGCTCTTATTTACTCCCTTTGTCTGTTTGCTTGTAAAAGGTATTTTCTATGATTCAGGTTTCCTATGAGCTGATCTAATTTCTAATGAGCAAATATTTAACAAGTAACATTTAGATGCTTTGATATTACAGTATTCTTTT
>NW_024382535.1:0-31530 GCF_016835505.1 Polypterus senegalus
TGCTAAAATTCCACTTTATAGATTTTTAATGTTGCTGACAGCCATATAATTTACTACTCTCATTCAACAGTCATCAGGGCTGTTTTCAAATTCTTTTTTTTACGAAAGAAAAGCATTAGGGCCCAGCAAGAAAGAAGAAGTGAACAAAAGTTTTGAAACACATTTACCAAAAGCAACATTTATTTTGTTGGTTTAAATTTTGATTTTAAGTTTAGCTTTACACTATTCCTTCATGTTTTAATTATTAAGTAACATTGTTTGTGAAACTATTCGGATTCCAGATCCCCCTCTACCACTTAAAAAGTAATTGCCAGTTCCCAAAATGAGATTGACAAAAACAACTGAAAATCTGCACATTCAGGTTTTATGTTACCTTAAAAAGCTTACTGCAAAACTGCCTAAAACTTATTTTAAAATGACATTTATAGTCGAGATGACAAAGCAAATCCCGATAAAAAGTCACATTTAAATGAAGCAAAAAAATGCCCTTCAACATTTTAAGTAGCTGCGTTACTGTCAATCCCTCCTTGTCAAAGTCTCCTTTCATGTACTAACAAGCCTTCAGTACCATGAGCTGGATGTCAGGCAATAGAATTACAGAGTGCAATCTAAAGGTCAAATATGACAAAATAAATTAAACGAGAAGGTTTCCCAAATCCCAAAGGAGGTAAAATTAAACTGAAAAAACTAAAGGATCAATTGCTTCTTCAAGCATTGCAGTTAAAAATGAGAAATTTTAACAATTTTAACATTAAAACTGATCACTCAGCTCACTGGAAAGGGCAGATTTCTCCGGAGATGATTTTGTTTGAGAAAATGGCCTCTGTGGTCCAATTTGTAAATATTCAAAACCAATCTGAAAAACTGGTTTGAATACTGTTTGCTACAAGAAGCTGTCAAGCAAATAAGCAAATTGACCATATTTACAATAAACGGGCCATTTTCAGTTTTCTAAAGAATTGCTTGCAGCTATAAACTTTCCCAAGAAAGTTGAGAAAGCAATGTCTACTGTATAGGTTCACCAAATACAAATAACACAAATAAATGAAATGTTATTATATTCTCTATTAAAAAAAATAATCCTGAAAGCAAAAGCAAGTCGATGATATGTGATCTTCTCGGGAAATTCTCGAAGAAATTTAAAAGACCCACAGGGCAAAAGAGACTTGCCAAGGAGTGTCTCCGGGGACCATAAACATTAGACTTGGTGCCAAGAGATTGTCCAGTGTCGTCTTGTGGGTCGTGGAACATGAGATTCTTACAAGAAACGCCTACTTCAAAAGATATCAATATGAGCACACCATCAAAAAACACTAGGGCGTGTAAAACATGTAGCAACACATCCTATGCTTCAGCACATATAAAGCGTAAAGGACAATACGGAGAATAGAGACCCAAAGGCGTTGAGAGGAAAAAAGGCAGAGATGAGATCAAACAAATGATGGAGTTACACATGCAGAGAAAGGGAAAGAATAGAAAGCAATAAAATTCAAAGTATTGTAGCATCCCAGCCAGTGAGGGCCTTTTTGGTTTTAAGTAACTGTTGGTTCGATTGAGGGAGGCGGAGTACAGAACGGAAGACTGATAGGGGTACTGATTGATGGGTAAAAGTAGCGCTGGTGAGGGCTAAATGCAGAAAATGATTTAAATAAGTCGCCGATTATTCAAGTAAATTTTGACACTTTATCAAAATCAGGGCATTAAGTATCAAAAAAAGATAAAAAACCCCAAACAAAAGGTGATTAATATCAGAAAGTAATATAAAACAAGTACAAATCAAAAGGGCAGAAATAAAAGGCAAAAGAGAAAAAATCTTTTGCACTGATCATTAATTAAACAAAATGATTTTTAATAACAATGGTTGGATTTATTTAGAACTGTGGCTGGAACAGTTAAAGCAAAAAAGTTGAATTTAAAAAAAAACACATTCAACAGGGATGATAAAGAAGCAATAAAAATTTAACAGGCAAAAGAAAGGTAATGTATATATTCCAGGAATAACATTACACACCAAAGGAGATCGTGATATGCCATTCGTATTAAAATGTTTACAGTTTACATGAGAATAGCTTTTGTATGACAATCAATAAATCACAGGGACAAACATTAGAAAAGTTAGATTATTTATTAGAGAAACAGAAGCAAAAAAAAGAAAATTTAAATTGTAGCGATTAACCAAACACAGGGGTTGCTAATCAAAGCTTGAGCAAAGCCCTAATTTAATAAAATAAAAGCTATGTTCAAAAATAAATACTGGTACAAACTGCATTTACTTCAATCAATTCATTTTTCCATTTTAGGTCATGATTATAAGCAACAGTTAAAACAACTAACCAACAATGGTATGCAATCTATCATAGTGCACACAACAAAATTCAGATCCAAGCCACACCATCTTATTTTCAGCAATCTGCCTTACCGTATGTTTTGTTATATTACTGTATATGGTAATTCATTGCCAATAGATTTCCAGATGTTTAAATTAATCGATGTATTTAAAATTATACTTGCTTGGCTAATTGAACCCACAGTTTCAAATGACTGACAATCTTAATGATATCAACATGTGGAAATCAGTGAACAAAAAGTATAACACTGTCTTTGATTATGACAATTCTTTATTAATTAGGTTAGTATTCTTACTTAGATATCCAGCTTTCTGTGTTCAAATCCTTTGCCAAGTCTTTGTCCATGAAGAGTTTGTTTGTTACCACATTCCATGAGTTTTTTCCTTCGTACTTCAGCTTTGATCACACATATCCAAAGAATAGCCCCAGTGTAAATGAGTATGGCTGTGAATAAGTGGGCACCCTTATATTGGCCTAGCCCCATTTCAGGGTTGTCTCCTGCCTGGTCCCCAGTGATGCTAAGATAAACAATGATGCTAAATTGGATTAAGTGAGTTTGAGAACATTTGCATATTTATTTATTTTTGTACATTCACTGCTATATAAAAAAATAAGTCTTGGGAAGTATACATTTTTCATTAACACTAGAATTACCAGAGCCTCTGAAAAACTTCGTAAATCGTCCCACCTTAAATGCTTCTAAATCCCTTCACACTCTCCACCAGTGTCCTTTGTCTTCTAAATGTGCTGATAAAGAGAAGCTTGGAGCAGCCGGCTATTCCATCCCCCAAATTTAGAACGGCACGAACTCTCCAAGCCCATGCCTTGATTGAGTATCTGGGAGTGAAGTGGAGTTTAGAGTGGAAATAATAGATCGTTATTGGAACACACGCATTTCATGTATGTTCTGTTTCTACAGTAATTTGTGTAATAACATTGTTAAAACAGAAACATTTTTTATATTCTAGTAGTAGATGACAAAATGTAGGCATAAACTATATAATGTATGAAGCCTGAAGTCCAAATATCAAAGGTACAAATATAAGACAACAATTGTGCTTTTATTCAAAAATATAGCTGCAGAAAAAAAAGCCGCCTTAACCTGTGACATTGACACGCACTAATTACAACCGCCTCCGTGGAAGTATAGTCGCTACTGACTGGGAATTCAAAAGGTCGCGTGTTTGATTCTGCAGTATTCGTTTGAGAAGTAAACTGTTCTTAGTCTTACTATTTTAGAATAAAAGCATACATTTGATTTCAGTCTGTAACAGCTGGTGTAATTTATGATCCTTATAAGGTTAGTTTTTTTTTTTAATTCACTTTTCATTCTCTCAGCGTTCAGAATCATTCCATACAACCCCATAAAGCGCACTATAGCTCTGCAGTGTACCACGATGCATACTAACCCCCCAAAGGTTCTGCACAAAAACGCTGTCGGCTGCCTTCTAATCTCACAGTCACTTGATTTTCTTTAATCATTTTTATTGAGTGTTCCTCCCAGTCCCTGATGTTGCTGTATGCTGTTTCTTTTACCTCAGGACATGCAGAGGACAGAATAGTAAAGAGCAGTAACTTCAGGCTTATATGCAATCATCAGACACTACCCATCTGCCCTTAGCTCAAACACAGGAACATATATTGGTAAAAGTATAACAAAAGTGCCTTTTCCATTGCCTTTTCCTGTAATAAGCAATGTACACACTTCTCCTCTGTGGTTTCTATTACACACCTGAAAGAAAGAGACAATATTAAAAACATCATCGACTAATACAATATTATTTGAAAACGAACAGTGTCACATCGAGAATTCCTACATTTGCAGCTCTATTCATCATCTCAAAACACCACGCATCATTCCAGTAATTCCCAGTTATGTCCACCACTCACACCCACGCCCACAACCATACAGAACTGATCCACATCAGAGAATTTCCAGTTCCTGCACTAAATTCACACCCGATCTGACGCTGTTCGTTTTCAAATCAGTAGCCGAATGTCACATGTTAAGGCGGCTTTTTTTTCTGCAGCTATATTTTTGAATAAAAGCAATGTTGTCTTATATTTGTACCTTTTGTGAAAATATTTATTTGATATTTGGACTTCAGGCTTCATACATTATATAGTTTATGCCTACATTTTGTCATCTACTACTAGAATATAAAAACGTTTCTGTTTTAACAATGTGTTTACACAGAATGTAGAAACGGAACAGACATGAAATGCGGTGTTCCAAATAACGATCTATTATTTCCACTCTAAAACTCACTCACTCCAGATACTCAATCAAGGCATGAGCTGAGAGAGTTCAGTACGCTCTAAATTGGTGGGGGATGGAATAGCCGGCTGCTCCTAGCTTCTCTTTATCAGCACATTTAGAAAAACAAAGGACGGCTGGGAGGTGTGAAGGATTTAAGAAGTGATTCAAGGTGGGACGGATTTATGAGTTTTTCGTAGGCTCTGTAATTCTAGTGTTAATGTTTAAATGGGAAAGCATACCATGAGAGGAACTGGTTACAGGATTATTATTGCATGTGGACAAAGAAAAGTGAAATACTTAACTTGTATGTGCTAAACAACAACGTGTCACTATTCTCCAATTGATACAGCATAGAAATACATGCACAGGAGCAGATCAGGATACTTGAACACTTTAGTCATGCGTTATATCAAGCAACAAATATAGTTATACATGTCAGACCCTTCTGCAACAAGAGACTTTTGTGTATATATGAAGATATCCTTCCATGTGAGATTAAATTAAAACACCACGTGAAAGACAGCACTACTGATTCCCATTATCAATACCAATATTTTAGAATTGTAAATTTAGAGACACTACAACAGGGGTCTCCAACACATCACTTGCGAGCTACCTCGCAACCCCTTTCCAAGTAGTTTGCCGAAGGGTTAATGAATCCTACATAAAAAAAACTTGATTAGTCAAATTAGGGGTGGGCGATCTTTCCAAAAAATCAAATCACAATCCTTTTAACACAAAATCACAATCCACAATCTGAATTGCAATCTATCTTTTCAGTCATCAAGACCTAAGTAACACTTTATTTTAAATATCAAATAAAGTTGAATTCAATTGTCGCTCGCTACCTAAGCTGGATTAAGGAACACATCCTGAAGCTGGCGAAATGAGTGAGGAGGCCTACCCGTCCCTCACAGCGCTGCATCTCACTCGATTAGGGCTACTAAATCAGTACACAAGTGAACTATGATACAAGTGTGGAGAGAATGGAATGTTCAAGCAAAGTATAGAAAAACCCGATCTAAATCGTTTAGTAGTTCTCTTGTGAAAAGCGGACAGTCATATAGGCAGACAGACATTGGATTTTATCTATACTAATAAAAGGAAAGTCCTCACTGACTGATCCACCACTCACTCACTCACTCATCACTACTCAACTTCGGTAGGTAGGGCTGAAATTTGGCACGCCATCCTTACAGCACTTACAAACGTAAGCAGGTTTCATTTTGAAATTTATTTGTAACGGTCATAACTAAATCCTACTTATGTACATATACTCCATAGCCTGCAGCTTGTTGCTGTGTGGAGTTGCGTCCCCATCACGCCTCCCATGAAGCTGCTCGCCTGCCTGTTGCGTACCCCCATACCAACGCCCCGAATTAAGTGCCTGCCATATAAGGCGTCGCAGCAGCAATCCAATAGACACGCTGCGCTAAATATTCTCAGGCAAATCAAAAGTTAATACCAGGAATGCCTGTTAAACATCTTAGATTCACGAGTAGCGGAGTTAAAATTGCTGGTGAAGGACTGTGCTTATGCAAGGAAGATGAGATGTCAGGGATAGAATAGTGTTTGGCACAAACTCAGCGAAGGGGACAGAAACTTTAGGTGCGGGTCTGAGCTAACATTAAATAAAGCCGTGCACATCGGAAGATCGCACGAGATAGCACAAGCACAGCTGAGAACCTTCGTGCATGTGACTCAAGCAGCTCACGTGAACTGACTGTGAACGCAGTACGCAGAACAACAAACGCCTCAAAGAGCTGAACAAAAACGATACACAATTGAGAAGGCAGCAAAAGATTATGAAGCGAGTGACGCATACAAGCATATTCATAAGTGCAGCTACTGGAACAAAGCACACGGTGGAAAAAGTCAATGTCCAGCTAAAGGAAGACAGTGTACAAAATGTGGTAAATTGAACCACTTCGCTAAAGTTTGCAGGACTCGGAAAGGTAAACCCTGCATGCAGTGTGTGATGTCTCAGAATAAAGAGGAAGACGAGCTGTTTATTGATGCAGTAAGAAAGGAACAACTCTCTGAATTTGAACAAGCATTTGTAGACATATCAATAGGAAAGCAAGTGTAAAGCTTAAGTTTAAATTAAGTTCATAGAACGCTGTCGCTAAATATTCATAGGCAAATCCACAACTAATATTGGGAATGCCTGTTAAACATCTTAGATACTACGTATCGATTTGGGTAGTGAACACTTCGATTAATGAAACCTGTTATCTTTACAACGGTTGACAAACACGGAATGTAAGTTGAACACAACACATCCTCCAAATACGAACCTGACTGAAAGAAGTAATGATAATCAAATCCTTGATGACAGCAACACTCATAACAATCACAAAACAATTACATTGACAATCATGTTACGTTATTTTTAAAATGTTTTCTTTTCATAATTCCTTTAACACACTAAGAAATAATGATAATCAAATCCTTGATGACAGCAACACTCATAACAGTCACAAAACAATTACATTGACAATCATGTTACGTTATTTTTAAAATGTTTCCTTTTCTTTTTCATAATTTCTTTAGCACACTACTTCTCTGGTGTGAAGCACGGGTATTTTGTTAGTATATTATATATTAGTAAACCTTTAAAATAATGTGCAGTTAAAGTCTCATCAGCATTCTCAGCATTTCTGGAACTTAGTAGAGCCAGATAACTATAAGAATCTTCACCAAGCAGCTCTGAAAATGTCTGTGTTGTTTGGGTCTACATTATGTCTGTGAGTCTGCCTTTTCTGACATGAATGTCATGAAATCAAAGTTCAGAACAAGACTGACAGATGAACATTTAAATGACTCCATATGGGTGAACCTAAGTGACTACACTCCACCATACACCTCTCTTGTTGACTCCATGCAGCACCAGTCATCTGACTAACTAAAAAACACGTCACATATGCAACTGTACATGTGAATACTCTTGTGAAATGAAACAGTGACTTGTAACAAAATGACAAATGAATAAGTCACATCTCTGTATTTGTAATTACATTGTTTTGTTTTGATAGCATTCATGTTTTAATTCAATAGTGTGAAATACACTAGAAAATGCATACAGACATACAAAATGCACTTGCAGGTGAACTAAATATTTTGTGTTATGTTTTACTTCAAAATGTGAGTTGTGGACACCAACGTTTTGTAAATGTTCAGGCAAAACAAACACTCTCAGTTTGCTTGGGCTGAAATAAGCTATGAGAAAAAACATTAGAAAACATGAGTAGCTCTCAGCCATTTTCATTTTGTAAAAGTAGCTTTCAGGGGAAAAAAAGGTTGGAGACCCCTGCTCTAGAAAGATCAAAATTACCAATTAAGTGAATTACATTTTTGTTCTTACATCATAAACAGTAAGTTAAAATGTATATAAATTTATTAGAGTTTTTACAAATACAGTCACAAATGAAATGCAACAAACTGCTCTAAACAAGGTGGATACTTTTGCATACAAAGTACATAGAAACACGAAAGACCAAGCTGTGTATCAGTGGAGATCCCCACACTCTTTAAAATTAAAGGTGCCAGAGTGGTTCTTCAGAGCAATGTCATAGCAGAACTGTTTTTGCTACCCAAAAGACCCCTCCACATGAAAGTTCCTGAATTTTTTTTATTTAGATCTGCTGCCAGGCTCTATACAGTAAACTAACCATAAATAGATTGATTGTAACAGATTAGTGAAATACCAATGGGTCATGATTTTAAGAGGACACTTGCTGGATATGTCCAGTAACACAGGCTAGATCCAGGTTTATTAATACATGTTAATGCCCAGCCTATCATATATTAAAGATTTTTCTACATATTAAGAAGTTTTCCAAAGCACAAATAACCAACTTTATATGCAAAGATCCTGACCCAGAATGAAATGGTACTCTGTCAAGCAATGGCTTTGTGAGGAACCACACAACCCAGAAAAGAACCATAAAGTGCCATTAAAGAACCGTGCACAGTAGTGTGGAGAAGTGCTTTCACCTCAAAGTGATCTTGATCTGATATTTAGCTGGTTTGCCTTCCGTGTAAAGTATGCATGTTCTACCTACATTGCTGTGGACTTTCTTTACTGATAGTGGTATTCTGTAGATTAACTGACAAATTTGTGCTATTTAACATGAATGCTTCCTGTTTGCAGCAGTTTGTGCCAAGATAAGAAAAACTGATGTATGGTCAGAATTATTTATACCCAATTATTCATTTTAACCATACATACAAACTGCTCCAAGTAGGAAGCCTTTTTATGTGTTCACACATTAAAACAATGTAAAACTATATCCAGTGACAACTGGAAATAATGGACTCTTAGCAGGTAATTTATTTCTTATTTCCTGTCTCTACTTTACATATCCAATATCACTATATAGATAGGGACTTCCAGTTATTTTAGTTTAGACCATAAATCAAAAGAGAATTGCTGAAAATCTAGAAATAGCATTAACAGCCAACATTTCTAAAGAAAAAGCGGTCTTTGCAGAAGTAACAATCAATCTTGTTTAAATGGTCTTTTAATAATTTTATTAAAAAATACAGTTAAAAAATTTCAAACAAATCAATATTAAGATTTTACTTTTATCATAAATCTAATGGTATTTTACTTTTTACTTAAGAAAGCAAATAAGCTGCCATTTCCAATAAAATGTAACAATTTTAATCATGAAAAGTAATTTCTGACTGCCACTGCACATTCATGACATACTGCAAGCTTGAAATTGCACTGATCCGTTGTTGAATTCTATATGGTCCGCTAAGGGACATTTATTGATTGTGACTCATGGATGGCACAGCAGTAAACACTGCTGTCCCAAACATTCATTGTCCTGGGTTCTTATCCTGTACTTAGTTATTGCAGTTTATGGGGGTTTTCCTCACATCTCAAAATTATGCATGTCAGGTTAGTTTTGGGATTCCAAATTGAAGTTGAGTAAGTGCATATTTACATTAGGCCCAGGGTGGTACCTGTCTTGTATCCAATGATGCTATGACTGTGGCAGGCAGTGTGGCATAGTGGTTAAGGCTTTGGACTTCATAACCTGAGGTTGTGGGTTCAAATCCCCGTCAGTGATACATTCTGACCATGAGCAAGTCACTTCATCTGCCTGTACTCCAAAAGAAACATAACCAAGTGTATCACAAATGTTGACAGTTGCTCTTGGATAAAGACATCAGCCAAAAGTAAAGGTGATGTTAATATGATAGCTTCTGAACCACTTTTGACGCTGAGCTGGACTAAGATTGCCTGAGAATGTTATATTATGGGTTTCCTAGTTACAGACTGTTGCCCTGTCCAGAGGAATGTCCTGCCTTATGCTTTCTGAGATATACTCCAGATCTTATGGGTAACTCAGATGAACTACAGGAAACATTTTGGACTATTGGCTTTTGGGGATGCTTAACAGCTGAAATGATAAGTAGCAAGACCAAAGTAATAACAAAAATAAGGATTTATTAACAAAATGGAGAACCTAGCAAAAGGTACAAAACGCAGGGTAAAAACAATGCAGTGTTTCCTTTCAGTCCGTAAGTAAACAATCTTATCTGCCCACATGGGGAAATTTGTCAACATAACCACTTTCATACTTTCCTATGCACATCTGCACAATTAAATCCTTTTAAGCCTATGACAAGGATGAGTTCTGAGTAACTAACACAAATTACTCCCAGGGTACCTGGTGTCCATTCAAAGCACTGATTTGTTCCTTGAGGAGTTCACCCTAGCAGCAACAACTGTTCCCACATGTTTTCCAAGACCACCAAGTTGTCCAGGGGAGTACCAGACTCATTAACCTCCCATTAACATTACAATACTATGTTGCCCTTCTTTCTATGAGCTTGAACAACTACAACATCCATAAAACCATTAGTATGCTTTATGGATCCACATAAAGTTGTTATTTGCAGGTCACCCATTGGTTACTAAAAGTGGTCCTACTTACAACAAGAGCAAAAACCAAAAAAATCTGAGCCACATGTTCTGCTATTTAGTGTATATGTTATGGCAAATGCTCTCATCAGTGCTTTTCTGTTTTATAAAGGGTGTAAAGCTCAGTTCTTGTATTTAAAAATAAAAGACTAATTGAAATGTGTATTTTAAGATGATTTGCTCCTATACCAACATATTTATTTACTCTATGCTTTCTTCATTTGCAATATATATATATATATATATATATATATATATATATATATATATATATATATATATATATATATATATAGTAGCAGCGGATTGATTGATAGCACCTGGGAAACCACTCACCGCCAGGGAATGGTGGGGTATTAACTTTCTCCCTCTGCTTCCTCATAGAAAGAAAGACCTTCCTGCACCATAGGCCTGGATTGACCGCAGTCGCGATACTTCCGCCCTTCCTCCGCCATCTTGCCCTGGCGTCATCCTTCCCATCCTCCCTTGCGGTCCTTCCGGCATTCCTCCACTTCCTCCTCCCCAATAAAATGGCGCGGCGCCAGGAGTCGGCGCACGCATTATGAACTGTTTTGTTTATAATTTTGACCAGTTTTTGTTTGTGTACAATATACGGGGCGGAAAACCCCAACCCTTGCTACTGTCTCCTCGGTCCTTTACAAGTGGCGTAGTGGCAGGATAGAGATCCCGGAATGGCGGAGGGACAGGACCTGAACACCGTGCTGCAGGAATGAGCGCCCAGCTCCAGGCCCTGCAGCAAGCGCAAGCGCACCACCCGGGAGCTGGAGGCCACGAAGGCCAGGTTAGTGGAAGCCCAACGGGCGAGACCAGACCCGCCCAGGCAGCCGCCTCCTCCTATGGTTCCGACGGGCCCCGGAGGGCGTCGATGCCTACCTGGGCATGTTTGAGAGGGCGGCCACCGGAGCAGTGGCAGCGGTCAGTGGCGTCCATCTTGGCGCCATACCTGAAGGACCAGCGCTGCGGGCCTATTATGACCTCCCTGAGGAGGAGGCGCTAATTACGACCTCCTCAAGCCCGAAATACTGGCCCTTCGGCATTAGCCCGGCCAGCAGGCGGCGAATGGCGGAACTGGGTCTTTGACCCGAAAAGCCCTTCGCGCCCAGGCGTTGAGTTCTGGGGCAAGATGGGCGCTGGCTACGGCCAGAGAGCCCGACGGGCGGAAAGTGGTGGCGGGTGGCCTGTGAAGGCCTGGTCAATCATGCCCAGTTCCCTCGCCCAGCAGGTCGGGGACCGCCTATCAGAACATGTCGGGCCTCCTCGGCGTCCTGGAGCGTCAGTTGGCGGTCCTCCGACTTGGGGGTCAGAAAAGCCTGCTGCGGGAACCCGGCAGGGGCAGGCGGCCACCCGAGCCCCTCGAGCGCTGCAGAAGCGCCAGCCAGAGCCAGAGAGGCGGGTCCGCGCGCTGTTTCAAGTGTGGCGAGACCGGCCACCTGCTGCCAAACTGCCCCCATCACATCGCCCCGGAGCCTATGGACTGCAGCTGGACATCGCGGGAGGTATTGTACCCGCCGCATCCCTTGGCGAGTCGGAAATACGGGAGTGGTGTTGCTAAATGGGCACGCCGTGGTGGCTTTGTTTGATTCCGGCAGCAACATTACCATTGTTGCTCGCCGTTTCGTCTTACCGCAACAGTGGTTAAAACAGCACTTGTTGGTTACCTGTGTGCATGGGGGGACTAGGTCATATCGTTCCGCTCACTGCTATGTTACCTGGAAGGGGAACCAATCAAATGGCGGTGGCTGTGTTACCTGACCCCCCTTCCCAGTGATTCTGGGACAAGACTGGTCTAAAGAATCAGCGGTAAGCCATTCGCTCGGGGCCTCGTTGGATCTTGTCGAGGGGAAAAGGCACCCCTCCAGCGGCCTCCACGCCGTGCACAAGGGCAGGCCCTATGGGGCTGGTGTCTCGGGGACCTTTCCGTGGCTACGGACCTTGACCGGAAGATTCCGCGGAGAAGGGACTAGCCAGGGAACTCTTCCGGGCCCAGGCCCCAAGACCCTCTCGGCGGCCTGGACCATCAATTTCGGTCCACGCCCGGCCTCCTTTAAGAGGGCAGTGGAATGATGACTCCCTGCGCTTTGCCGGAATCGATCGTTCTGCCTAACAGCTCACAGCGGGCGGATCCACACAGCGGGAACCCTTCTTTGTCCTTGAGAATGATCTGTTGTACCGGTGGCTACCCATGAGGCGAGGTGCGAAGTTGTTGCTAATTCAGCGTACCTTCCGGGCGGAGATATGCGAGTTGGCACATGCTCACCTCCTAGGCCCACCTGGGGCGAAAAACACTGGAGAGGATTAAGCTCGCTTTTACTGGCCTGGGATCAATGAGGAGGTCGGCGGTTCTGTCAATCCTGTCGGAGTGCCAGACCGCCAGATTCCTAGGAGGGACCGTGCTCCTCTAGTCCCTATTCCCCTCGTGGACATCCCCTTTGAAAGGATAGGGGTCGATTTGGTGGGACCCTGGAGCCCTCAACCCGTGGCCACAAGTATATCCTAGTCATGGTGGACTATGCCACCCGGTACCCAGAGCGGTTCCCCTGCGCTCGCTAATACTAAAAGCATCGCGGGGAACTGGTTAACTTGTTTTCCGCGTGGGCATACCCAAGGAGGTCCTCACGACCAGGGTACGCCCTTCACTTCGGATCACGTTCAAGGAGGTAGCCAAATTACTGCAGATAAAGCACCTGAAAGCGTCAGTCTATCACCCAAACTGGCGGGTTGGTGAGCGATTTAATCAGGCGCTTAAGCAGATGCTCCAAGGTAGTCAGCGGGGCGGCAGGAACTGGGACCAGCTCCTCCCGCTCGTGCTTTTGCCTACGGGAGGTACCCCAGGCCTCTACAGGCTTCTCCCCTTTTGAATTACTATACGGGCGACAACCCGGGAATCCTCGACATCCTAAAGAAGGCTGGGAGGCGAGGCTCTTCCCTCCTCTAACATTTTAGATGCGTAGAGCAACTGCGCGACCGACTCACAAAGATCAGGCCCCTCCTAAAGAGCACGTGACTGCGTGCGCCAAGCAGCGCAGGCCGGTGTTACAACCGCAACTCCGTCCTCAGGGAGTTCGCCGGGGACGAGTTATGGTGCTCGTCCGACCTCCCACTTTCGAAGCTGCTGCGCTCACTGGCAAGGGCCTTACGAGGTTAAGGAGAGAAAGGACTCGTCGACTATTTGGTGAAACAGCCCAATGTCGACCGAAAGTGAAGGATCTATCATGTCAACCTGTTAAAGCCCTGGAGATAGAGAGGAGCTCCCAGCTCCCGTAGGTCACTCTCCCTTTTACAAGCACAACTGCCCTTAACCTCGAAGAGCTGACCCCCAAGCAGCGGCAGGAGTTAGCCCAAACACTCCGAGCCATCCCGAGGTAGTGGCGAGTCACCCGGCGGACGCGCTGATTGAGCCGCGATATAGTCCGGGCCGGGGTAATCGTCCGGGAGAGGCCCTACCGACTCCGGAGGCAAAGCAGCGCAGAGGTCGAACTGGAGGTGAAGCGTATGTTGGACATGGACATAATTGAAGAGCCATAGTCCCTGGTCCAGCCCTATTGTCCTCGTCTCCAAGCCAGGCGGCTCCTGGAGGTTCTGTAATGACTTTAGGCGTCTGAATCAGATCTCCAAGTTCGATGCCTACCCCATGCCCCGCATTGGCGACCTCCTTGGCGGCTGGAGTGCGGCTCGATATCTGACTACCCTTGACATGACAAAAGGGTATTGGCAAATTCCTTTAGCGGCATCCAAAGGAGAAAACGGCCTTTAGCACCCCTAGCGGGCACTGGCAGTACAAGGTCCTCCCATTTGGGCTGCACGGGGCCCGGCGACCTTCAGCGTCTGGTAGATAGAGTGCTGAAGCCCCACCAGTCCTATAGCGCCGCCTACCTGGATGGCGTTGTCATCTATTCCGGCACCTGGGAGGAGCATCTACTGCAGGTCGCAGCTGTCCTCCGAACACTGGCTAAAGCCGGCCTCCGCATAAACCCCGGAAGTGTTTTTGGATTAAAGGAGGCCAAATATTTAGGCTACCTCGTGGGACAAGGACAGGTGCGGCCACAGAGCTCCAAAGTTAAAGACATCTTAGAATGGCCCGTCCAGTACCAAGAAACAGGTGCAGGCTTTCTTGGGGCTTGCGAGTTACTACCGCCGGTTTGTTCCCGTTTCTCGAAGAGCAGCACCCTTGACTGACCTGACAAAAGGCTCCCTATATCGTGGTGTGGACCGACAAAGCAGAACAGCGTTCAGTGACCTAAAGAAGGCCCTAACGTCGGCACCTGTGTTACGGACGCCCGATTTTGGGCTCCGTTTATTCTCCAGACCGGCGCTTGGACACAGGCCTGGGTGCGTGCTGAGCCAAAGCGTCGATGGTGTCGAGCACCCTGTGATGTACCTTAGCGGAAACTGATGGACGGGGCCGGTGCAGCGGCAGTGGAGAGGGAGGCCTTGGCCATTAAGTGGGCAGTGACCCACCTCCGTACTACCTGCTGGGTGGCGAATTCGCTCTGGTGACTGATCCGCTGCACTTCAGTGGATGTCCCTACACAAAGAGTGAATCCAGCGGGTCACCAGGTGGTTCCTGGACTTACAGCCGTATAAGTTCACTGTCACTTATCGGCGGGGCACCCTTCAGGCCAATGCCGATGCCTCTCTCGTATTCCGACCTCTCGGTTAGGTCCGCCCGACCTGGCGGTCCTGGGCTAAGGGGGATGGTGTCGCGCGCTTGAGTAGGAGGCAGCGGATTGATTCGATAGCACCTGGGAAACCACTCGCCAGGGAATGGTGGGGTATTAACTTTCTCCCTCTGCTTCCTCATAGAAAGAAAGACCTTCCTGCACCATAGGCCTGGATTGACCGCAGTCGCGATACTTCCGCCCTTCCTCCGCCATCTTGCCCTGCGTCATCCTTCCCATCCTCCCTTGCGGTCCTTCCCGACATTCCTCCACCTCCGGCTCCTCCCCAATAAAATGGCCGGCGCCAGGAGTCGGCCGCATGAATATGAACTGTTTGTTTATAATTTTGACCCGTTTTTGATTGTGTGTACAATATACGGGGCGGAAAACCCCAACCCTTGCTACTGTCTCCTCGGTCCTTTACAATATATATATATTAAAAAAAGTCAATGTATGTGTGTGTGTATGTATGTATGTTTCAGCATTACTTCTGAACAGCTGGGGCGATTTTCATTAAACTTGGTACAAATGTTTCTCATTGGTCGACTAAAACTTCTATAAGGTGAAATCAACCCTAACCAACCCCCTTCTGGGTAGGGTGGGGGTGATCTTGCAGTAATGTATGCACGTTATCATCCAGTTGACACTCGGAACAACCACCAGAGGGCAAACTGGAGGTGACTGCCAGCATGCTTTATGTTTGAGCACCATCATGCCCCTGTTGTTTCTGAAATTAAATAGAGTTGGCCGGTTCCCAAATGTCAACTGGATGATAACATGCATAAAAGACCGCAACACAAGCACATTATTGAGTCTTCATTGTTTATTAATTTATTTTTATTTTTAAAGTTGTGTTTTTTTTTATTATATTTTTCTCAAACAATTAAATAAAAACACTTTATTCTCCTCCCGGGCAATTTCAGTTAGTATTTAATATTTAAAATTCTCAAAACTGCTGAACTGTTTGCCAGATTCTGCTGCTGTTTCAACCAACAAGTAATTTGTCATAACGTCTAATATGTTGCTGTTACTATTGGGGACTTATATATATTTTGAATATACCTTAATATTTATACTAGTTGTTGGTAGAGAAATCTCTTAATTATTTGAAATTGTCAAAACATGACCTTATCTGTATTTGCAGCAAAAGAACATTAGAACATTTACTTAAGTGGAGGATGATGTTTGAGATGACAAGTAAAGAAATGGTGTCCAAAAGCTTTTAACCAGATGTTTTAAACAGCAGTAGAGTCATGAACTGCATAGCTCACATGTAGTTCAAGCACTCATTCCTAGTTATGTTGGATTTGTTGTGTACAATTTAGGCACTGTGTCTCACATCTAGAGTAAGTATACTGCAACGGATGAAAAAAAAGCACATTAAGTGTGCACAAAAAAGGCTCAAAGAACGTCAATGATGCATCTTTAATATCTCACCATTCTTAGGTGATGATGGCCCATTCTTTTTAGTAGCAGATTTTCAGTGTCTAAGAAGAAGTAGCAAAATAAGAAACATCAGTGCATTTTTGGAGGTTTTTACAGTTGTGTGTTCAACCTTTTTAGAATTTTTTTGATTATTGCTTTAATTAGTCATAAAACATGACCTGTGCTTACATTTATCAAGTGTCTTAGGAATACTCTTAGGAATTAGACTGAATGCCAGACTAGTGTAAAAAATTGTCCTACCCCAGAGTAGGCCATAAAAAGTAGTTAAGAAACATCAAAAACCCACTCCCAGCAAGGAGTAAGAGGCCACATTTGAGAATGAGTTGGTTGTCCTCCTGTCTTCTTTCTCTGTCCGGCCTCCCTCGGATCCCTAAGGAGGACCAGGCTGCTTCTCACTCATCTGCTGGCTATATAATTGTCATGTTTTGTTTCGACTCCCGATACTGCTTTCATCTGGATTTGATCTCCGTTTTTTCTTTTTTCTTCTCTCTGTGTCATGCAGGCTGTCTTGTATTCTGGAAGACTGGGTGCAGGTGTGAAACCCTGCCTACTCTGAGGTGTAAATGAGCCACTTGACTAATCCGCTCACAATTGCACGTGAGTAGGCGGTCAGCCAATCAACCCAGAGTGATGCATGCTCATAAATACCTACACTCGTTTGGAGCCTGCTCTTTCTGGACTAGATTACTTCACTACAGACCTTTTATCACACTATTAGTTCACCCAGTTATCCTCACTTTAATATGTTGACTACTACAATACAGTTTGCGTCCATGACCTCCTACATGTTGATCCTATGTGTGCTCATCCATACTTGAGGTAATTATCTTTATGTGCATATCGATTTGCATTAATACCGCTTGCTTTAATGTCACCTCACATGGAGTCTTGAAGAAATGGATACATCTACGCATTACCTCGAGCATTATAAGGGCATTGAAAGTTTAGTGCAAAGTGAAGAAGTGGTTGATTGTGACATACCCAGATCATTGCTATTGCAGAGCTATATTTTCCCTGTGGCCAAAAAGTAACAAGTAACCAACACTTTCACTTTGGCTGATAGCACTTGGCTTCTGAGTGTATGTGGATTGATCACAAATCATTATTATTCCATTTCAGTCGGATGGATATCTTTTTATGAGTTTATTATTGTCCAGCGTTTTCAAAACATTCCATCTTTCCCAGGATGTGTGTGCTGATCTCTGCCTGAATGCCATCTTCTTGCAGCTCCAAGTGAGTTAGAACACCTCAGGAGCTCTGCTAAATCCTGATGAAGTTAGGAGTAGTTTCTTAAATTAGAAAAAGTAATAAAATGTTTTTGGACCCACTCCTAACAGTAGTGCCAGATTTAAGCCAGATAGGACTGTTTTCTAAGTTTGAGATGATTGATAAATACAGGTCCATATCTTCTACTAAGTTCTAATAATAGAAAAGGCAGTCTGATTAAATAAATAACACAAACACACAAACTGTACATCTTGTGGATTCAAGTGGAATGACGAATATGCAAGGCTTAGTATAGAGCATTTCTCCAAAAGGAGAAGCATACGGTACATGTGGCAGAAATGTAACTTCTTTTCTTAAAATAATACTTTTCCTTACCTTTTGACAGCTAAAGATATTATTTTTGAAATTTCAGTACCTGCTTTATTTACTTTTTAAATTGTTTTTCCATTTGAGCTCTTTTCATAGAATTTATTTTGTTGGATAAGTAAAACCCTTATCAATTTCTAATAGAGACTCAATCCTCTGTTTGGTTAATCATTCATTCAGTTTTGATTTTGACTTTTAAATAAATGTTTGGATATCCTCTTTATTGTAGCTTATCCTGTAAAGTAAAAAAAAAAAACATAACCTCATGGTGTCTCCTGTTTGTTACACACCAGCAACTCTAGCCCTGACTAGCCATGTAGCATACACTTCTTTAGTCCCTTTCATCTTGTAATCCTGTGAGCTTTAATGTAATCTCTATGAATCATTAATGTTTTCTCAAGCTGACATGGCCCCAGACAAATTTGCTTGAAACCTCTTTATCATTTTTGTGTTTTTTTCTGATTTTATCTGTCATACTTTATCTGAATAACATAATGCCACGAAACATATTGCTGCTGTCCCACAGCATTTACACCTTGGCTTGACAACCTTACTACAGTGGCATTCTTGTGACCTTTTCATTTTCCTCCTATGGTTGTGTTAGTTTTCCTCATTGATTTTAGTTTCTTCTAATGCTCTATGCTATTAGACAGACTTTCAACTCGATTACTAGTCCATTACCTGAGTGTGCATCCTTACCAATTGCGGTTGGCGCCTACTTTGAAAAATTTAATGGAAGGCACCAGCTTTCCACAACATATGCTATTCAAAAAAAATTGGTGGACCTTAAATGTAACTTTTAATGCAATATATACTGTATACTGATATACAGTAATACACTAACAAAATTAAACAAGAGAAAAAATATATATATTGCCTTATTATTGTACAAGTTTTTGATCAATAATTATATTTTTCGGGTCACTGTGAAATGTGATCTAAGCAGTCTATAATCTCTTCCACTTTTCATTGTAATTCTGGTTTTAATGACACAAAACTTTCTTAATTAAAAATAGCATGCTTGATTGGGACATTTACATTATGTTTAATTACCCTCAGAGAAGAGTTGCTGAGATTGGATGGGCTGTTGGGATCAGTAGGTAACATATCACAGTATGCAGAAAATGGTTTTGACTATTAGCACACAGAATAAGTGGAGTAAAGTAAGGCTTCTTGTTGAGAAAATCATACCAGAGACCCCCAGAGGTGAGCACATGCAGACTGCTTAATGATGCAACTGATTAAATCCTATGGCAGTTGGTATTTCATACAGTTGCATTTTTAACTACTTTTGTTGCAAAAACATGCACATTGCTTTTAACTATCAGCAGCTGCACCCATCTGTGCAGTTTTACAGCAATTAGTCACATCCATTTATTAATCACTAAAATCTAAGTTGTAAATAAAACAGAAAATAAGTAGGCCACCCTATTATTTAGAGACATTAAGAAATCACATTTTTGGCTAAACGTTTTCAGTCTAGCCATCATAATCACGGGTTTCATTGTTTCTAGCAGAAGGATAGGGTGTTTAAGATAAAGCAAGAAATTATTAGAAAACATGAATTTGGCAATTCTGAAAAACAACTTTATTTTAGCGATGCTTGCTGATTTCTTGTAATTACTTAAAATTGGAAATACTGAGATTTTTAAATTACTTTAAAAATGACTGTTCTCATACCTGTACAAGTATTTTAAAGAGTTATACTGTGCCCCATTATACATTTTACTTATGGAAAGTGTATTGCAATCTATAAAGGAACTTATTTCAAATCTTTTTTTACTAGCCAGAGAGACAAGCAAAATTCTGTATAAAAGGAAAACCATAATCATATTTTTTGACTACTGATGTCCTACACAGTATGCCCAGGAAATACTTCTATTATGGCCTGTTTCATCATTGTCCAAGACATATTAAATGCATTGGGTAGTAATTGGTTAGTAATTATTTTGGTGTAAAATATACCAATTTTTAAGAGAACTCCATCCAATTGTACAAGAAAATACAAAACTAGCAAATGTTACCAGTCAAAGATAGGTATGAGAATAAATGAAAAATATTTGATATCAGTTGCACCTACCAGTTGTGCTTGAAAGTTTGTAGAACCCTTTAGAATTCTTCTATTTCTGCATAAATATGAACTAAACATCATCAGATTTTCACTCAAGTCCTAAAAAGTAGATAAAGAGAAACCAGTTAAACAAATGAGACTAAAATATTATACATTGGTCATTTATTTATTTTGTTTGTTGACCACTCCTTGGGGCCTCATGTATAATGGCGTCATTAGAGAACTCCGACTATAACATGTGTGTAAGCACAAAGCCAAAATGTTACTTCACAGACAGAAAAATCCAGATGCAGAATCTGTCGTACTCTAACTTCCACGCTCTTCCGCTACATAAATCCAGATCAAGCGTGAAAACCTACGGTGCACGCCGCATTATGTAACGCCCCAAATCCTCCCAGAATTATGCCTATTTGAATATGCAAATCAATATAAATCGCCCTTGCTTAGCCTTCTGTGAAAAGACAATGGGAAAACCACGGGGAAAATATAAGAATTTCTGTGCCAATACCAGAGTGGAGGCAAAGGAAAAACATACTATTTGTTCAAATAAACCGTGGCATAACTTTCAACAAAATGAAGTTGATTGAGTGACATAGCGTGTTGGAGAAGCTTGTAAGCTCACATTCACAAAATCGCACAGTGCCGAAGGAAATAAAAGAGAGTCACATATCAAAGTTGCGTGAAAAGAAGAGTTGTAAGCCCACTGTCTGAGTGTCATATGAAAGTTTAATAGGGTACAGAGAAAAAAGGTACATGGTGGGGAAAAAGCATGAAATGTCAACTTTAATCTCGAATTTTTCCACTTTAATCACGTAGTTTATTTTGTCATTTAGTAGAACATTATAAACTTCATCTTAAAATCGTTTAATTAACTAGTTTCTCAAAATTACATCATTAATTAAAGTAGCACGTTAAATGCTTTGTTTTGTATTTGATCTTCTACTCGTATGTGATCTATGTGTGTGAATCACTACTTTAGCTTCTTTAAACTGGCTCTCTTCCTCCAGCTGGACACAGAGTCCATTACATTTGTGATATTACAGCTCTCTGAATAACTAAAATACTGAGATGTATACGTGATGTCATTTTCATGATGATGATAGGAGCTAAAGCACATTATTAAACATGTGTTCTATGAGCCTACGTGCTCGCGGCAAGCATTTATCTTTTGTCGAAATTTGTCACAGCATGCTTTTAGCTGTGTTGTTATTTTCTCTTTCTGTTTTATATTCAATATATAATATGGCTCCCTAAGAGTCCTTTTTTCTTCCCAAGTAACCGACGCCATACAATCAGCTCTGTAATAGAAGTTAAGCCATCTGTGTTTAGCCTGATTCTTCAAAAACGCTTAAAGAACATTGAAATATCTTCGTAGTACATGTTTAATTATTCTATCCTCACGACACTCCCAGTGAAGAATATAGATTATTTAAATGAAGTTAAAGTTTTATGTAGCATTAACAAACATATTTTGCTGCATTTCACCTTAAAAATGATATCGTCATCATATGTAACATGGCGCTTTATAAAGTGGCCCAGGTTGTGAGATATTATAACTGTGTGCAAGTTTACAGTGGGGTGATTGTACTTATAAGTACAAACAGTTCTAAGGAGCAATTGATTGAGTGATTTAAAGTTCTTGGGATTAAACTGTTTCTGAACCGCGAGGTCCAACAGGAAAAAGGGTTTAAAACATTTTGCAGTGGCTGAGACAGCTGTCCTAAACTGTATACCGATAATTCTCTTTCTGATCAGCTGCTGCTGTGATTCACACTCAGATACAGTGATATAAATACTCCGAGTCGGCAGTGAGGAATATGGAAAAGATGATCCCTGTGGCAAACCCCTAAGGGACGGGCTGAAAGAAGAAGAAGAAAAAAGAAGAAAAAGAAAGGGGGAGTAACAACGCTAAAGCAGTTATGGTATTTGGAATATATAGTGTTCCCGGATCATTATATTTTAGAATTACAATAAGATGCATTACACTAATAAACAATATGGGTTAGTTTCTGTGTATTTATAAAAACTGCGTCATGAAAATAACAGTAATCACACAAGAACAGTACCATTGCTTTGACGCTGGTGCCGCCAGTTTTCAAACCGGGAGAACTTCAGTATGACAAGGCATGAGGTACCGTGGAAAAGTGCATGGCTTTTACCCAAGTGTAGGTTTTTTACATCCGATTTGAACGTGGAAAAGTTCTTACGAACATTTCTGTGCATACGCACCGTTTTTACATGAAGGCCCTGGGGAGGGTAACAATGGTCTTAATTTCCCCCATTTGTACACAATCTGTCTGTCGGGGTTGGTGGAGTCCCAAACTATTTAGAGATGGTTTTATAACCTTTTGCCTGATGAGCATCAACAACTTTTTCTGAGGTCCTCAGAAATTCCTTGTTCGTGCCCTAATACACTTCCACAAACACGTGTTGTGAAGAGCAGACTTGATAGATCCTGTTCTTTAAATAACTCAGGGTGCCCCACACCTGATTGTCATCCCATTGACTGAAAACACCTGATTATAATTTCACCTTCAAACTAACTGCTAATCCTAGAGGTTCACATACTTTTGCCTCTCACAAATATGTAATATTCGATCATTTTCCTTAATAAATAAATGACCAAGTATAATATTTTTGTCTCATTTGTTTAACTGGTTTCTCTTTATCTACTTTTAGGACTTGTGTGAAAATCTGATGATGTTTTAGTCATATTTATGCAGAAATATAGAAAATTCTAAAAAGGGGTTTACAAACTTTCAAGCGCAACTGTACATGTATGGTCAGAATTCCTCCTCAGGGTTTCTTGGTATCTTCTTGTGTCTGAACATCTCAGACTAGTGTTTCTCTGTTGAGTGCACTCCTGTAAAGTGCATTAAGTCTTTGCTGTTATTATCAAGGACCCTTGCTATCTGTCCGCGGTTTATACTTCCTTATTTAAAAGCGACCTCCACATTCCTCTTATGCCTTAATTCTTCCCCCATGTGTCTCACTCACTCACACCTCCTCTTTGGTCCCTAAAGCCAAACTAACCAATCAGATTGGTTTAGGGACAGAACATCCACACAAACCTTAGCCTTTTTTGTATTTCAGATATGTTTTAAAAACTATCATTGTTTAAATGTAACAACACGCATTCAGTGTATTTAAAAAAAGAGCAGATCTTAAAATCATTATATATCTTTTGGGGAAATGGGAACCCCGAGGATATATATTGTTAAAAAAAATTAAAAACTGTTCGGTTCAACTAGATTGTTTTTTCACCCCAGGTTCATTTTTAAAAGAGGTTTGTAAAAAGGGGTTATAATAAATTTTTTTTAAAAAGACCTAAAAAAGAGCCCTATACAGCAGGCTTAAAACTCACCCATTGGTCCGCCGCCCCTGATATACGCAGGGGGCCCGCACGTAATAAATACTATTATAAAATTACTGTGTTTTTTTTCCAATACGAAAACTTTAAAAATGAAAATTTTAAAGTTTAAAGTTTAAAAAAAGAAATTTTATTTCATACATTGTCCTTAAACGGTAAATCAGGCCACCCTTTTAGTAGGTCCTTATATTATTATATTATATTCATTGCTTATATAGGGGTCTTACAGTCTGAGATTATTTCTTTTTTCCCACATTTGGGATCTTTTTGTTAGTAACCAAGCCCAAATCAAAAGTGTTAGACTAATGGCAAATGATATGAAAACTTTCATGGAAAAAATTCCCCCCAACTGGGACATAAATCTGTCGTTTTTCCGTTTTGATTAAAAAGTGCCCCCATAAATCAACTGCCCTGTTTTCAGTTCAAAAGCATATTATTATCAAACAGTCTTTCCCATTAATCTTGTTTTCCAGAAATATTAATAGATATTTTGAAAAAAAAGAATTGTTTTGCACATTTAAGATATAAATGGTTAAAAAAATGGTTATACAATTGTTACGGGGAATTTTTTTTTTTTCATGGACCCTTTAAATTGTTGCCATTGAACAGAACAGGTTAATTCGTTCATTATATCATTAACAGCTTTTTCATTCTGCATAAAAACTGATATTAAAAAAGTTTTTCAGCTAAAACCCGAACTACAAGAGGGAAAGAAAACAAACTAAACACCATTTTTTGGGGGAAAATTATTAAATTATTTCAAAACCGTTCATCTCCCCTCACCTGTAGCTCACTCATTAAAGGGCTTGCTCTCTCATTATTTGGGGGACTGGGCCCCTCTTTCTTTTTTTTTTCTGAAAATGACTTTGAACTTTTTGGGGCCTTCTTTAAATGCAGAATTTAAAGTAATGGTCACATCCCGAGTTTGTGACACCCCCCTTCCTACTTTTGAATTTCAGGCAGTCTTGAGAGAAACAAAAGGTCCTATTAATTTACAGCTCAATCATCAACAACCTCTCATTTGTTACAAAGTTAAAACAAAACAATTAAAGCAGAGTATTGCTTTGCTTCAGGTAAAATACAAACCAAATAAGATTTTTGCCCATTTAATCATTTTTGTTTTACTGAGATGTGTAAAGTGAGCAGTATTGACAATTCAATGAAATGGGTATCAAAAATGACTTTTAATTTTCCACTATGAGCTACCACTTGGGAAAAGGGGTTAATGTTGTAGTGAGGAGTTTTCCATATTTTTTCCCTACAATGTGACATATGGATGCCCAACCCCCGGAATAAATCAGTCCAGGGGTTAGTAGTATTCCTAAGAAAGATCATTCCAAGGGCACTGCAGCGCAGGCCCCAGTCCTTCCCCATTGCACTGTATCAATCTGTCTGCTGCTGCGCTGCAGTATATTTTAAATTTTTCTGCGGCTTTGCCCCAGTAAAAAATTTTGTGCTCGATTCTAGTTTTAACCCACATTTTTACAATGCAGCAGTTTTTCCTGTCAGTTACTCCCGCTACTTGAGCTGTGTTTTCACTTATTACCTCTATAAGTAGAGCTTTTGCTGGTGCCATTGTAATATCTAATTTAACAATTTATTTAAATTAACAATATGAAAAGCAATGAATTAGTGTACAGCTGTGCAGCATGAATAAGCACAGGGAAAAAGGTTCAGGGTTATTTCCACAATGATATAGAAAAGGTTAAACACTCTATGTCTTTTATATGAAAGCAAGGACTGAATGACTATGATAGCACACAAAATTAGAAGTTAAACCTCTGTACCTTGGGATAATTTTTAAAATCAGGCTTCTTCCCACTATAGGGGAAAAGATTTTAAAAAAAAATGGGGGTTACCATCTTTTTTGTATAACATATTACTTCTATTCCACTTGCTTTGTTTGTATCACGTTTCATACCCATACTAAAAAAAGGCAAAGCCCTCACTGACTGACTGACGACTGACTCACTCCTCATTCACTCATACTAATTCTCCAATTTCCCCTTTGGGGTAGAAGGAAAAAAAATTTTGGGCAGCCTATTTCAGCATTAAAAAAGTTAGGCAGGTTTCTTTTCGAAATTTTGCGGATCCGGGAAACCCTACTTACGCATAAAAGGGCCATAGCCTGCAGCTCGGGTCGCCAGGGGGGAGTTGCATCCCCATCCCCACCTCCCGAATTGGTCCCCCATAAGGGCCCATCAGCAGAAACAATAGAACGCTGCCGTTTAAATTTTCCCCGGGTGAAGGACTGTGTAAAACAAAGATGAGATGGTCAGGATGACTATTTTTGGGCATAAACTCAGCAAAAGGCAGAGAAATTTTAAGTCCCGGGTCTTAGCTCTTTAAAGCCGAACATGTTTTCCCCGAGATAGCAAAGCACAGCTGGCCCCCAATGCATGTACTCAGGGCTCAAGTGAACTGACTGTGAACATACGAGAAAAAGAAAACCCCAAAAGAGGCTGAACAAAAAGACAAAAATTGAGAAGGCAGAAAAAGAAAAATGAAGGGGGATACAAACATATTCATAACTGCACTATTGGGAAAAAAAAGAAATTGTAAACCTTAAGTTTAAATTAAGTTCATGACACGCGGCTGGCTTTTCATGCCTATGAAAACATATTCGAATACAAGTTTAAAAAGAAGACGGGGGTTAAAAGATTTTTCATCATTTTGAAAATTAAAATTGCTGGTGAAGGACTGGCTTATGAAAACAAAGATGAGATGGTCAGGAAAAGTGTTTGGCACAAACTCAGCAAAAGTGCAAGAGAAACTATTTTTTTTTTAAGACACCCCGCGCTAAAATCCCCAACTTAATCGGGGAAATGCCTGTTGAACATCTTAGTTTCATAGTCTTTTGGGATGGACACTTAAAGAATAAAACCGTTATCTTTCAAGGGTTGACAATGAAGGAGATGGTCAGGGATAGACTAGACAAACACGGAATGAATTAACAAAACATCCTCCAAATAAACCTGATTGAAACAAATAATGATAATCAAACTTGATGAACAACACCTAAAGTCACAAAACAATTACATTGAAAATATGTTACGTTATTTTTAACATGTTTCCCTTTTTTTTTCCCCTTTTAAAACACTTCTGGCAAGGCGGGTATTTTGCTATAACAGGTAAAGTTTCCAAAATTTTTTTTTGGAATATTTCCCTTTTCAAACTCAAACGGTACATTTTATATTCATACAAGAGAAAGTTCAAAAGAGGGGCCCTATTACAATTAAAACTTCAGTTTGTAAACAGACATTAAACGGCCATCATAATTCATCCATCCATCCATCCCTCCTCTTCCGCTTTTCCGAGGTTGGGGGGGAACAGCTTAACAAAAGGCCCCGACTTCCTCTCCCATCACTTCTTAGCCCCCCGGGAGAATCCCAGGGTTTCCCCCGGCCAGCCGGAGACATAGTCCCTCCCGCTGTCCTGGGGCCCCCCCCCCTCCCCCCTGGGTGCCGAACACTTCACCAGGAGGTGTCCAGGGGGCATCCTGATCAGATGCCCAAGCCACCTCATCTGACTCCTCCGGCGGAGGGGGGAGCCTGTACTCTGAGCCCCCCCCGGATATGGCTTTTCAAATCTTTAAGGAAAAACCCGACACCCTGCAGAGGGAAAAATTTCAGCTGCTTGTATTCGTGATCGTTCTTTCAGTCATACCTTGGCTTATGACCTAGGTGAGGGTAGGAAAGGGCGACTGGGAAATTGAGAGCCCTTGGCTCAGCCTTTTTTTTTCCCCCCCCCACAGACCGATGCAGAGCCCGTACTGTAGATGCTGCACCATCCGCCTGTTTATTTTATCGTCCCTTCTACCCCCCACTTTTAACAAGACCCGAGATACGAACCCCCCACTTGGGCGGACTTTCCCAAAAAACCCGAGGGCATCACCATTTTCCAGCTGGGACCCTGGTCTCGGATTTAGGGGTGATTCTCATCCCGCCCCACACTGGCTATGAAAGTCCCGAGAGAGTGAAGATCACGGCCTGATGAAGCAAACGGACAACATCATCTGCAAAAAACAGTGACCCAACCTGAGTCCACCAAACCGGGCCCTTTTTAACACCTTGGTTTTGTTTTGAAATTTGTCCATAAAAAAGAACAGAATCAGTGACAAAGGGCAGCCCTGGCAGAGTCCAACTCTCACTGGAAATGGGCTCGACTTACTGCCGGCAATGCGGACCAAGCTCTGACACCGGTTATACAGGGACCGAACAGCTCATCAGGGGTCCGGTATCACTCTGGAGCACCCCCACAGGATTCCCCGAGGGACACGGTCAAATGCCTTTTCCAAGTCCACAAAACACATGTAGACTGGTTGGGCAAACTCCCATGCACCCGCCAGGATTCTGCCAAGGGTGTAGAGCTGATCCACTGTTCCGCGACCAGGACAAAAACCACACTGTTCCTCCTGAATCCGAGGTTCGACTATCCGATGGACCCTCCTCTCCAGAACTCCCGAATAGACTTTTCCAGGGAGGCTGATGAGTGTGATCCCTCTGTAGTTGGAACACAACCTCCGGTCCCCCTTTTTAAAGAGGGGGACCACCACCACCCCGGTCTGCCAATCTAGAGGTTCTTACAAAGGGTGCTTTTATATCCAGAGATATAAAGGACTCACAAGTAGTGAGTCACTATTTATGTTTAATTATGATCAAATGTCTGTCACCTTTGTGTTATCCATCCATCCATCCATTTTCTAACCCGCTGAATCCGAACACAGGGTCACGGGGGTCTGCTGAGCCAATCCCAGCCAACACAGGGCACAAGGCAGGAACCAATCCTGGGCAGGGTGCCAACCCACTGAGACCTTTTGTGTTACTTGATTATGTCATTTGTGTAAACCCGGAGCTTCCATAGCACAGAGGTTTAAATAATTAAGAAAATACAAACTTTTGAGTTTTTCTTCTTTAGTTATTTATCTACAGAAAATGTTTATTTTGACTTTGGAAACATGTTGTTATAGCATGCGATTTCACATTCAAAATACTGAATTGATAAATAGAAATCTTTTGTCATGCAAAAAATTGTGATAACTTTCAAGGGGATTGAATACTTCTTTACCTCAGTGTATGTTTTTTGATTTCTCAAGCACCTTTAATACCATCCAGGCATCCTTGTAAACTCAGGGATATGCAGGTAGATGATCCTATGGTGTCCTGGATAATGGACTCTTTGTCGGGCAGACCGCAGTTTGTGAGACTCAAGGGCTGTGTTTCTGATACAAATTTGAGCAACACTGGAACACCACAAAGGGGCAGTCCTGTCTCCTTTTTTCTTGTCTTTATACACCTCAGACTATAAGTATAACACCAGGTCATGTCACTTGAAAAAAATTTCCCCCAAAAGATTCTGCACTTATGGGTGTATTGATAAAAGGGGATGGAAAGGTGGAAAAGTTTGTTTCTGGTGCAAAAGAATTGTCTTCATCTTAATATCAGCAAAAACCCAAAGGGAAATGGTTATTAGCATTTGCCCCAACCAATAGCCTCTGTTTTAAAGAAATTTGAAAGACAGATAGCAAAGAAATATGAAGATGTTGGTGTGTTATTTTGACAGAAATTTGTCAATAAACTTTACAATTGCTATAAACCCTCATTTCATCTCTGCTTATTTCTTTATTATTCTGGTACATTTTTAGTCACATAAAACAATCTTTGTGTCAGACAGTTTAATTCATTCTTATTTTATACCATTTCTATATATACCTTAAAATAAACACTTTCATATAGTGCCTCAGTATTTTTTAAAGTGCTTCCATATAATGCTTTAATATTAGTAGTACAAGTAAAATGTCATAAAGTAAAACACTTTAATGTTTGTTTTAGGAAAATATAAAAACATGAAAGTAAACAAAGGAAAAAAAAGAGCCACTTTATATCGGTGTTTTAAATTTCTACAGGAACGGACAGGGTTTGTAGGGACATTTAGAAATTTTTAGGCAAAACATATTCTTTTTTCTTTTGTTAATACAAAAAAACTTGCTCACTAGTAAGGGGAAAAGGGGAAAACCCTTTAATAGCAGACAGAAAATTTGGGTTTATGGTTTACTACAATTTCGAGGAACCACAAATCATTTCGGGCAATGGAGCATGGGTTTAAAAACTGAGAATGTTGTTGTAGTATTAAAATATAAATTGTGAGTGAAAAAATTTAGTTCAATTATTTTTTTTTTTGTATGTTTAAAATGCTTTTTTTTTAAAAAGGATACCTAAGAAATTTAAAGAATTTTACACAAATTTTAAAAACCCCTTTTATGGTAATTGTAAATTACAAATTGGTTTAACACGCAGTTTGTAGTAGAAGAGCAAATGATATGAAGACTACATCACATTTTTAAATTTCATTAGAAAACAATTTTCTTGTAGTCTAACTTTTTAAATGGCTGGCCCCCTGGGGTTTGTTTCCTGCCTTGCCCCTGTTTTGGGTATGCCCGCAGACCCCCGGACCTGTAGTTAGGATATACGGGGTTGATAATGGAGGATGGGTAAAAATGGATGGATAAGTTTTAAAGAGGTGCATTTTTGTATGCTTCTATTTTACTTGTAGAGTATAAATTAAGTTTAGGAGAGAAGAGAAGGAAGTGAGTTTTCAAACAGATAAAGGGCTTTCTGACAATTTTTAAAAAAAAAATATTATTTAATTCCTTTTTTAAGTAAATGAAGGAAAAAAAAAAAGGTAATTTTGTTTAAAAGGAAAGATGGCAGACACAACAAAGGATAAGCTCCATGAGAAAGAATTTATGAAATGTGCAGAGCAGAAGAAACCCAAAAACACAACCCACTTGGGGGATATGTAAATTCTCTCTCATTCTTTTTTTAATTGTTACAGTGGATATGTTTTTTAGTCACAGAAACCCAAACTATTTTTTGACAAAAAATCCAAAACTAAAAAACAAAATTTAATTTGTATACAATAATCATATTTCAACTATACTCTATAAAAGATTATCATAAAGAAATTTAAATGCACTTCAAAAAAGGGATTCTCCCCTTTTAATTGTTTCAATTTAATTTATAACACAAACATTTTTTAAAGGTTGCTACAGAACAAATATTTTGGGGGTTTTTAATCGACCCTTTTATCTCCCATTTTGCCATAACTGATGTTGCTAAAACTTTTCAGGGTTGAGGCAAAAGATAAGGGGGAAGGGATAAAAAAATAATTCAAAGTGAGGCAAGGGCCATTTGAAAGCCATTTTCCAGCAATTAAAGCCCATTAGAAATTGATACCAACTTGAAAAAAATTATTCAACAAGGGGGAAAAAAACTGAAAAACCGTCAAGTGAAGATTTTCACAAATGCTAGAAAATCACTTTCAGTCAAAAAAAACAAAGTAGCACTCTGGGGGAAATTTTAAAATTTGATACAATATTCTTTTTGGAACCACTGAATAAGAAATAAGCAATCTATTTGCACTGAACCCTTTCTTTCAAATGCTTTTTTAACGTTCCAGATTGACTTTTTTGTAAAAATTGTACGAGGGGAACTCGAAACTGATCAACATTTTTTAGTGAACTGAAAAAATACATGTTACAATTTTTTTTGGTTTGAAAAAAATTCTTCTTGTTTAAAAATCATGTAGAAAACCTCTGTTTTCTTGCCAATTATTATTCAGTATTTGGACTTTGGCAAAAAGGGGAAAATAACAGAACAAATTTCATTATAGGTAAGAACAAAAAATACTGTGGTCTTCTTAAAAAAAAAGGGATCCTTTATTAATAAAAAAAGAAACATAACATTTTCAGGACAGACTGCAATATGCATGCAAAAAAGGTTTAAAAAGAACCCATAATTTATATTCAGTGCTGGAAAAAGATTCA